>NC_056732.1:46823877-46956377 GCF_019279795.1 Protopterus annectens | reverse complement strand
TGTGGCCTTTCCAGCTGCTGCAGATGTCTTGTGAGGTACATTCCAAAAGGGGCATTGTACTTTATAATGGGTCTAATGAGTGTCAAGTAGAGGGGAACAATGACCTCTTTTTTCCTGGATGAGAACCCTTTTATGATGAGGTGTGCCACGTAGAAGGACTTCCTGACTACTGTGGTGATGTGACTTTCAAAGGAGAGACTACTGTCCACCTGGCCCTTTGTAGGATGTCCACATCATTTGGGACTTGACTATGGTACCTAGTTTGCAGTCATCTGCAAACTTCATTAGTCAGAGGCCTTCTGTGTTAGCCTGTACTTCAGAGAAGTAGATACCAAACAGGAGAGGTCCCAGGATGGAACCCTGAGGTACTCCACTTGTCACTTGTCTGGAGCTGGATTTGGAGTCAGCTATGTTTACAGTCTGGGTTCTGTCAGTAAGCCAGTTGGCAACCGATCAAGTGACATAGGGATTTATGCCCAGCTTAGTAAGTTTATCTATGATTCCAGAGTGGGGTATGGAGACGATGGCCTTGCTGAGGCCCAGATAGGCTGTGTGGACCACCTTACCCTCATCCACAGCTCTGGAGACTGATTAGAATAAGTCAATCAGGTTCAGGAGACAAGATTGGCCCTTCACAAACCCAAACTGGGTGGGGTCCAGTGTTTGAAGGTTGCCAATGTCTTTGTTTATAAGTTCCATGATAATGCGTTCCATGCCCTTGCAGATCAGGCTTGTCAGACTGATGGGATGGTAGTTCCTGGGATCCAAGGTGGATCCTCCTTGTGGAGTGGGATAACTGTAGCTGTGCGCCACTCACTGGGCACGAAGCCTGAGGTGAGGCTATGATTAAGCATGACACTTAGGTGAGGTGCCAGTTCATTTTGTAGTTCATGTAGTACACAGCCTGGGATGTCATCTGGTCCCATGGATGCTGTATTCTTAGCTTTGGAGAGTGCAGTTTCTACCTGTGTGGCCGTGATTACTGGAATTTGGCAATCTTTTGGTATTGAGATGGGCCCTTTAGGGGGTGAGAGGGGGGGTGAAGTTGGCATTAAATCGATCTGCCAAGATATTGGCAATATCCTTGGGATCAGTATATTTAATGCCATTCTGTTGTAGCTCAGAGCAGATCTGAACATTGCCATTTAGATTCTTGACATAACTATAGAATGCCTTGTGGTTGTCTTTGGAATCTTTGGCAATTTTATTTTCGTAACTAGCTTTTGAGGATTTTATGAGGGATCTCAGCTTCTTACTGAGGCTGGTGAGGGAGTTTTTTGCATCCTGGGATTTTCCTCTTTTCTGCAACAGTTTCTTTCTTCTGTTGTATAGTTTGTTTATAGCAGGGGACCACCAGATTGACTTCCTTTTTTTGGTGAAGAGCATCTTGGTTCTATTTGGGATGGCACGATTCATGCATGAGTGGATGTGCTTGTACAGTGCCTTAGTGTAGGATTCTG
This sequence comes from Protopterus annectens, assembly GCF_019279795.1. Classification (NCBI taxonomy): domain Eukaryota; kingdom Metazoa; phylum Chordata; order Ceratodontiformes; family Protopteridae; genus Protopterus; species Protopterus annectens. The sequence continues at coordinate 46,954,917 of NC_056732.1, read as the reverse complement.
CAGTCGAACTTTCAGATCCCATCTGCATTGGTGTTGTGAAGTTTGTCACTTCTGACTTCAGTAGCATGAAGTAGGCTTTGTAGAAGTTTTTTAAGGAGGTTTCCTTACTGGGGGTGGGGGTGGGATGTGGATGTCAAGGGTGATTTGCTTATGGTCAGACTCGACCAATGAGGGGGTGACCACTGGTGTGGAGCATCTATCTCCCATGTTGGTAATGACCAGGTCTAGGATATTGGAGCCCCTGGTGGGACAATGGATTAGTTAATCCAGGGCGTTGGAATTTATGAATTCCAAGAACAGTTGGGAAAAGGAGTTGGTACCCGAGTAGTTTTCCCAGTTAATGGCAGGGCAGTTGAAATCACCCAGTATTAGGGTGTTTGGCTGCATCTTAATATTTTCCAGTATGTTTAGAAAGGTGTAGTGAGAATCTTGGGGCATGGTGGGGGATCTGTAGCAAGCTACAGTTTGGATTGCAGTCTTACCTAGTATTAGTTGCACCTGGAGAATTTCAGATGCATTGTGTTGGGCAACTAGCCTGGAGGTGTGAATATCCTTGGTGAATATGGACACTCCTCCACCTTTAGTGTTTAGGTCTTGGTTTTATGGCCGAAAAGTGTGGTAAGAGTTGTAGTCTGGTATTGCAGGGGTGCTCTCTGGAGCCTTGAACCAGGTCTCAGTTACTGCACAGATATCGATGTTCTCCATTTTTAGGAGTGCCTCGAGAGAGTGCATTTTGAGGTTTAGACTTCTAGCATTGGGTAGCATTACCTTCAGATTTTGCATGCTTGTATCTGTTACGGTGGTGGTTTTATCCTTTGAACGTTGCCTAAAAAAGGCACTATAGGGGTGGCAAGAGCTTTAGCCAATAACCTGAATCCCAGGGGTGACAGGTGCAGACCATCTCTGGCAAAGCATCGTGGTTTGTCGAATATGTCTTCCCAGGTAGACAAATACTGGATCCCCTTTGAATGACACCAGAAGCTTAGCCAATTGTCAAAGTCAATCATTTTGTCCTTATACTGTGGTATCATTCTGGGCGAAGGCAGGATGCTACTCAGGGCTAGAGTCATACCTGCCTGGGCCACATGATCCAAGAGCTCTTCCATGTCTTTTTTCATGTAGTCCAGGGTGGTACGTCTCATATCAGGCCTTACTTATAAGACAAATGAGACTAATAACATATCGGGCCTTACTTAAAAGACAAATGAGACTAATAACATATCAGGCCTTACTTAAAAGACAAATGAGACTAATAACATATCGGGCCTTACTTAAAAGACAAATGAGACTAATAACATATCGGGCCTTACTTAAAAGACAAATGAGACTAATCTGGTCAATAAATAAATATAAAATACATAAAAACCATCCCATCACTAAAAACAGCAAATTCTCTGCCATCTCTAGCTCAATGCCTCCAAGATGAAGCAGCATGCAAATATGAGACAATAAATAGCCTTTGGGAAGGCAATGGAGCTCTCAAGAGTTAACATATTTAACCTCTTGCTGAATGTCCCCAATCTGAAGCAACCTCCACATACAAGACGCTGATTTCTCAGCAATAATTTATCTTCACCAGGAAAACAACCTTCACTAATAAAACTATCAGCTTTGGATTCGGTATCCAGCTGTATAAAATTGGGATCACTTTATTCGTAAACTTCAGAGTACAGCTTTGAGCTTTCTTTGGATAATGGTGCTCTCCGACTGTGCCGTGTAGGCACAACATCCTTTACTATTATTTTCTAGCACACCCCAAGAGTGATCCTGCTTACAAAGAACATTCTTTTTGAGTCTTAAAAGGTACATGTTCCTCACTGAAAGGACCTTCTACACATTCAGTTATTACAATTACTTTCCACTAATCTCAGTGAATACACATTCTTTCCATAAAAGAACATTTTTATAAGTATAACATAATATATTTTAAACACCCATGCGCTTCTTGGTTGAAGTTATTAGCAAATTGTTGGTAGGTTTTCCACATTTTGACCATTTGTTCCACATTGTGAGTTGCAGTGTTTACCATTTTGGGAGGAAGGACAAGAATGCCTGAAAGGAAACACCCCTTGTGGAAATGAAGGGATACCCTTCACTGCAGCCTATTGCCAGACATCAGCACTTTACTGTGTGTGTGTGTGTGTGTGTGTGTGTGTGTGTGTGTGTGTGTGTGTGTGTGTGTGTGTGTGTGCGTGTGTGTGTGTATATATATATATATATATATATATATATATATATATATATATGTGTGTGTGTGTGTGTGTGTGTGTGTGTGTGTGTGTGTGTGTGTTTATGCATGAACATGCGAGCATCCGTGTACGGTGGATGAGGCGACACACAAAAATCTCAAACCACCCCTGATAGCTGTTGGAATGCTGGGACATCTGAGCTAACCCTCACTCCAATAATGGGAAATAAATTGGCCAATCTTGCCAGATGGGACCTGATAATTGACAGACAATGGGGGAAAAATAAGCAAAGAAAATATCCTACAAAATAAATAAATTCCTCACCATTGACATCCACCAAGTAATTACAAAGGTAGTAATTAATCCCAAAACTTGAATATTGCCTTCCCTTAACAGTCTTCTGTTCAACCTAAACAACATATGTAGATGTTGTGACATCTTAGAAACCCTGAATTTCACCTGCATTCCACTTTGATATATAAATTATTATATTTAAACTTATTAAAAATCAGATAGCTGCAACGCCCCAGCCCGGAGAATAAGTGTTCCTGCTGAATAAAAAACTGTAATAAATCCTTAGCAATGTCGCAGGAACACAGCGGCTTTTACACTTCAAATATAGAAAGAATCCACTCGTTCAAAAAGAACAATAGCTCCACATAAAATAAAAAGGGAACGTTCTTTATTTCACGATCAGTAAGCGCTTTCACCCATAGAGGGCTTCATCAGACTGTACAAAGTTGGTTAACAGGAACAGCCCTTAAATAATCAATTCAATTAAGAAATCAAATCAATTAAAGAATTTTTAGTACACTCAATTAAAACACTTAGAATGTAGTGATGCATTGAACAAAATAATACTTAAACATCAGCTCATTCAAATCTGCGCCATTATAGACAGTATTACTATGTAAGAAAGGAACTAGTTAAAAACTACTTAGAAATAATCATTTATCTAAATTAGCATGGTATGCCTCTGTGTTTTTGTATATATTTCATTTTGAGAATTACTTAGAGGGTATTCCCATTGTAATGCCAGCTAAAAGCCACCAGATGGTGGTAGTTCTTAAATTACAAAATGCATTAGACATGCATAACTTAATACAAAGCCTTTTACCATAGGTATAATCTATGAATATATTAACTATAAATTATTTAAACTATTGGATGTACTTAAAAACATCATTGAATTCATAAAAAAGCATAATATTAAATCATGAATATGGATGTAAATAAATATAGAGGATTATATACATTAACAAAGGCTATAATTCCTAGCCATATTACTTCTCTATTATAATTAAAAAATCCATATGATCTTAACAATGTATTTCATAGGAACAATAATAATAAAAATTATACACAAAGATAAATACAGTCGATACGATTACTTAAAAGTTTTGCCTAATCTCCTCTTTTTAAGAAAGGGATAGATGTTAATTTTGTCATTCAAGCCAGGGGGGTGATCAGCTTTACAACGAATGATCCATCTAGTCTCATGTTCTAGGGTAGTTGTTTCTATGTCCCCTCCTCTTAAACTATGTGTGATGTTTTGTATAACGAAGAATGTAAAGGTATGTTTACTTCCTTTCTTCTTAACATGTTTGGCTAGGGCATTCCTTTCGTCACCTATCCTTATGCTGTAATTATGTTCCCTTACTCTCTCTCTTAGCTGTCTGTTCGTTTTTCCTATATAGAAAGCTGTGCATGCACAGCACTGAGCTAAGTAGACCACATTGTCTGTTCTACAAGAGGTACCAGTGTGGAAGGTGAAGGTATGCCCTGTAGATGGTAACTTAAAATGTACGTCAGTATTGATGTAACTGCATTGATTGCAGTTATTGCAAGGAATAGTGTTGATATGGTGAGTAAAGTGGCTGCTCGTGAGTTTATGACATAGAGTTCGCTTTAGGTTGAATTTATTTTTATAGCTGAATCTTGGTTGTTCACCTATTAGACTACGGACATCATCATCTATCCTCAATAGATGCCAGTGTTTGGCTAATATATTCTTAACCTCACTAATATCTTTAGTATAGTATAGCGAGAAGCTAACCACTGAATCTTTTACTCTATTGCTAGTGTCTTCTTCATCTTCTATATTAACTCTGCTGGAAAAGTACTCTAGTGTCTCTTAATCCATATACTTCATCTATTGCTTTATTTACATCTCCTGCACTGTAGGACCTTTCTAATAATCTGTCCTTTGACCTCATCTAAAAACCTATCTCAGTAGGATTGAGCCTGGATGCTCTCATTACTTGTCCGGGATGCATACTATTCCTGTGTAGAATGGAATTCATTATGACATAGTAAACTTAAGAAAAGGTGTTAGGCTGTTGATATCCTTCTCAAATTCTAACAAGTTATCTATATTTCCCTAGCCAAACATGTTAAGAAGAAAGGAAGTAAACATACCTTTACATTCTTCGTTATACAAAAGATCACACATAGTTTAAGAGGAGGGAACATAGAAACAACTACCCTAGAACATGAGACTAGATGGATCATTCGTTGTAAAGCTGATCACCCCCCAGGCTTGAATGACAAAATTAACATCTATCCCTTTCTTAAAAATCTTTGTGTATAATTTTATTATTATTGTTCAAATACACTGTTAAGATCATATGGATTTTTAATTATAATAATAATCCTTTATATTCATTTGCATGCATATTCATGATTAAGTTTTTTATGGATTCAATGATGTTTTTAGTACATTAAATAATTTATAGCTAATATATTCATGGATTATACCTATGATAAAAGACTTTGCATTAAGTTATGCATGTCTAATGCATTATGTAATTTAAGAACTACCACCATCTGGTGGTTTTTAGTTGCCACTACAATGGGAATACTCTCTAAGTAATTCTCAAAATGAAATATATACAAAAACACAGAGGTATACCATGCTAATTTAGATAAATGATTATTTCTAAGTAGTTTTTAACCAGATCTTTTTTACATAGTAATACTGTCTATAATGGAATGAGCTGATGTTTAAGTACTATTTTGTTCAATGCATCACTACATTCTAAGTGTTTTAATTGAGTGTACTAAAAATTCTTTAATTGATTTGATTTCTTAATTGAATTGATTATTTAAGGGCTGTTCCTGTTAACCAACTTTGTACAGTCTGATGAAGCCCTCTATGGGTGAAAGCGCTTACTGATCGTGAAATAAAGAGCGATTTTATGTGGAGCTATTGTTCTGTGGATTCTTTCTATATTTGAAGTGTATTTATTATATTTAAACTTATGTCCACAATATGGAAAAAAAACCCTGAATCTAACCTATAACCATCCCTTGAAGTGAAAATGAGGCTGTGTCACTTTCCTAGTCCTGATCTATCTGCTAATAAAATGTCTCCTTTTATAACTCCATCCATGCTGAAATTAGAATAATCCTGTTTAGAAGCTTTAGGAATGCTCTCCTTTCTCAGTTATTGGGTATTCCATACTATAACTGCTTCAGTCACAGTAGCTAAGCAGTGCCCAGGCAGATGAAAAGAAATGCACTGTTGGCTAAAATCTAGTTAAGGATTTTGTGCTGAATAAACATTATTTATAGCTATTAACATCTCTGCTTTTTACTTCTGTATGGACAAAATGTATTCATTTCTTTAATTCACTACTTTTATTATATTAAGCTTTCTGTAATACCAGGCATAGATGCTTTCTGCATCTCTCTCACTGCTTTTTTTTCTTTACTAACTGCCAATATGCTAAGCTAAGTCATATCTCAAAATGGTCATTGGACAAGATCACCTACCCAGTCAACAGATTAATAAATAAAAAAATATTAACAGGTTGTAAAATAAATACAGCATATTTCTTACTAACCTCTTGACATGAATTTTATACACATTTCTGGATGGTCTGCAATAAAAAGAAATTCATGCATTTCTCTTCTGTGACAGATTCCATTTTCTTTGACAAATGAAACAGCACCTTTATCGGCTCTCTTGATTGAAACAGTTGTGTCAACTTTGCACATATTTAGAACTTCAATTTATTCCCTGGCATGGTTAAAATATTGATATACTGGCAACTTCTAGGACAGATCCCTAAGTGCATATTCACATGCTGTTTCAAAGATTGATAGAAATGAGTTGGTTAGGAACAAAACTGAAGGCTTTTCACCTGTTATTCTGCATCAGTATGTACAGCAGATGTCTTCTGCCCACCAGAAGGAATGCTGAGACAGAGAGTACTGTACTAAAACTATGCATTTCAAATGTTACAGCAATCTAATCAAAAGCAGTGCTGAAAGTAAACTTTAACCCTCTGTTGAGTATGTATAAATATGTTTCACCATATTACCAGATATATTCCATACGATAAAGTCAGCATCAAGCATACACTGAGCTACAAACTGCTTTACCTTTAAAACACTGTAAACTGATTTACCGCTAACTTGCACTGTAAACATGAGTAGCATCACCGTTATTTAACTCTCCCTTTCATACTTGTCATCCTTTGTTACCACCCAGACTTCCTCACTCATATTCTAACCGCACGCTCTGCTGCAGTGATTTCCAACTGTTGTTAAAACTAGTCCAATTTTACAGCGTTTTCCATTGCACACTTTTAATGAGAAGTTTCTAAAAGTATCATTGCAATCATCTGCAATTTCGGCATTAAACAAACCATTATATTATTCCACTAATCAAGCATTCACAGTTTCAGGAATGAACTGGAGCATTTTTAAAATATGGCTTCAACTGAGACATTTCAGCTTTATATGATCAGTCAAATATACGACCACGCCAAAAGAGTTTATCTTTCAAAAGTATTGCTCTTAAATATTTTTGTCATAATGCCTTATTTTGTATGCAGTTTTCACTCGTGGGTAACACATGCTTACTTCTGTAACTGCAACAGGCAATTTGTTGACATTTGAGAAAAGTAACAAACACTGAAAGACCCCGTTCAAATTTTCAGCAAACATTGGGAAACGAGTCAAGTTGCAGACGTCTAGTCATCTAAGGAAGAAGCGCAAAAAGGTGTCATCTGATGATGCTGTGCCTCATTGGGTGGATCTCTACAAGTCATCTGATGATGCTATGCCTCATTGAATGGATCTGTACAAATCATCTGATGATGCTATGCCTCATTGGGTGGATCTGTACAAGTCATCTGATGATGCTATGCCTCATTGGGTGGATCTGTACAAGTCATCTGATGATGCTATGGCTCATTGGGTGGATCTGTACAAATCATCTGATGATGCTATGCCTCATTGGGTGGATCTGTACAAATCATCTGATGATGCTATGCCTCATTGGGTGGATCTGTACAAGTCATCTGATGATGCTATGCCTCATTGGGTGGATCTGTACAAGTCATCTGATGATGCTATGCCTCATTGGGTGGATCTATACAAGTCATCTGATGATGCTATGGCTCACAAGTCATCTGATGATGCTATGGCTCATAAGTCATCTGATGATGCTATGCCTCATTGAGTGGATCTGTACAAATCATCTGATGATGCTATGCCTCATTGAGTGGATCTGTACAAGTCATCTGATGATGCTATGCCTCATTGAGTGGATCTGTACAAATCATCTGATGATGCCATGCCTCATTGAGTGGATCTGTACAAGTCATCTGATGATGCTATGGCTCATTGGGTGGATCTGTACAAGTCATCTGATGATGCTATGCCTCATTGGGTGGATCTGTACAAGTCATCAGCTGAAATGTGCACACATGCGTATTGGAGAGGCAACTGCAAAGAAGCAGGTGTGAGATTACCTTGTGAAATTGGAGTGTGTTGTCACATATTATCACGTTCTTTGTGGCTCCATAGTAAGTGGGTGAACCAAAGTTCAACGTGTTCTACCATCTGTTAGTCAGTAGAACAAATGTAAAAATACAAATTGTTCATTTTTTAAGAAGTAAAAGTCCATCATTCCTGCAAGCTGTGCATCACCACTGATAAACCTTCTTTCATCTTCAGACCAGCCTCACCAGATAGCAGAGCAACAGCAACAAATGTGGCAACAGCTTCATCCGCAGAGTATTTGGCACTTCATCGATGCTACAGAGTGATAAAAACAGAGCTCCAATATCCCAGTAGTGGTGACATACCTACTGCAGTGGAATTGGAAACAGAAGAGTACATTAGCTCCTTGGATGACATATGGACATTATGGACATGACGGAAGACATGGACATCTTTAAGAAAGCAGCAAAATCAAGACGTATGATCTCATACCAATGGAAGGGTTCCGTACCTGTTAATTAATTTTTTTTTTTTTTTTTTTTTTTTACAAATAAACTAAGATGTTGGAGTTAACTATTATATTATTTTAAGAATTAGAATTAGAATGAGAATTTAAATTTTAGGGCAAATATTAGGCATTTATTACATTTATTCATTGCTCAAATGGACCTACAATACAGCCAGGGGGTCGACTTTGGTTGCCGGCCACAGCAAAACAGTTAACTATATGATATATTTTATATGTGGCCCCAAGACAATTTCTATTCACTCAACGCGGCCCCAGCAAGCAAAAAGGTTGGACACCCCTGATTTAGAGGAATAAGTGCTTTTGTCCCAAACAGTTAATTTAACAGGAACTTCATCAAAAACAGTATAGATTCATCCTACACAAATTTATGTAAGTAAAAGATGACATCATATCCTGTCTTGGAGCCCAAATTTATAAACACACCTCCTAATTTAAATATAGGAATAAGTATATAAACACTATATTAGTATCAAGAAATTAAGAATGTATAAATAAAAACACTTAATTATACACAAAAGGCATAAAAGCAATATAAAAAGCAATATCAAATATGAAAGAATTAGACAATTTTAAAAATACAAACATAATTACTACAAAAACTATCTTTTAAGAGCTTTCAGTTTTAAAAGATTAGAGATAGAGAGACTTCCATTTAAACCTGGCCAGTATATGGAATTCAGTCACATTTGCCATATTAATTCCAATTTTTCCAAAAAATAGGGCCATGCACCACCTCTTTCTGATACAGATACAACTTTTAAAACAATAAATTTAAACATGTCCTGGATTTAATGTGACATGCTTTGCATTCCCTTCACAACAATCTCTAATATTTCTCAGATGTTCCTCGATTCTGTTTTTTTGAGTTTACGTTCTGCCTTCCCCACATAAAAACATAAACAGAACATAAAGCACAATAAATTAATTTCTCACTGTTACAACAGCATTTACTGGGTATCTTCACATTCATATTATTGATTGTAAATGTGTTTCCTTCAATCATATAGGGGCAAATTTTACACCTTCCACATTTATACATGTATCCCCAGTAAACGGAAGGTGCTGATGCTCAAAGAGGTTTTTTTAAATTACAGCCTCTTCTAAATACACATGTGGGTCTATCCCCCACAAGCTCTCTAAGATCCCTGTCACTACGTAATAACTTCCAGTTTTTTTTTGGAAATGCATCATTTGAAAATGTAGTGGTGAAACTGGAATGGAAGTTCTGTTGTGGTACATGTGTCGGGGTATTCAAATCCGATCCACTTATAGCTGTTGAGCACTGTACAGAACCAGCAATGGTAGTATCTGTAACAGTAGATCTGGTTATATTCTGATTAGAAGTAGGATTTAAAATCGGTAGAAAGTACCCATTATGCCTCTTAACCATAATTTCCCCCATCAGCTTATCTATTAGATTATTGGAGTACCCTCTCTTAGAAAACATGTCCTTCAGTTTCAAACATTAATTCTCAAATGACTCCCAGAAGATCACCATATGGGCTGCCCTGACAAACTGGCCTTTAATCACAGCCCATTTTTTGTCAGAAGGGGTGACTACTACTATAGTGGACAAAGCTATTGGAATATGTTCTTTTATGATAAATTTCTGCTAAGATCCTGTATTTTATATAGTCTTTCTTCAGTAAAATGTCCCAAGTATGGAATTTCAATATCACTAATCGGGTGTCTGAACTTCAAGAATGAAGTTGTGTTATTAATATAGTGCAAGAACGGTTCAACCTGATCCCTTGGTCCCTTCCACAAAATAAATATACCATCAAGGAAATGGGTATATGTATGGCAAAAAGAAAATAAATGGTGAATCCTTTAAAAATTGCCATTCCCATTCGAGCATCACTATATTGGCACACAAATGGGGTTCTCCCATTAGATATATTTTTAATTGCATGTCTAGGAATTTTGCTAGTGGGTGGGTTATTGAACCTCTGGCATCCACTATGAGTCGCATTGGGGGCTGATATATGCTCTTATGTAATTTAGGTACCCCAAAAATAACCAGGGTTATGGGGAATTCTACTGACAAAAAGTGCAGTCCATCGATGGTTATTAAACCGTTGATAAAGAGGTCCTGAATAAATCCATTTATTTTTCTATAAGTGCCATTCATTTCATTTAATGAACTCCTATTATAAGTGGCGGTATTCAGGATCAACCTCGTTTTCTTGATGTCGTCATCCTTATTAACGATGACCACACACCACCCCCTTTATCAGGTTTCATAATTCTAGTCCCCAGAGAATGCTTAAGAAATTCAAAGTCATCTATTTCATCATTACTCAGATTGCACTTTTTGCTCCTATTATTGTTTGTACATAGCATTCTTATATCCAATTCACAAACCTTTTCAAAAATCTCTAAAGCCAGGTGAATGGGGGGGGGGGGTTTGAACTTTCTATAGACCCTAAAGGGGTCACGAACCTGCTCAACATTATGAAAAATAACATTGAAGTTAAGCTTCTGCACATATTGTTTGAGGTCAGTTAATGTTTGCACTAAATTCACAGATGTACTTGGAATTAAGGTAATACCTTTAGCAAGTAGGTTATAGCAGTAACATTCAATATATGTATAATTGTTTTTATTTATACATTCTTAATTTCTTGATACTAATATAGTGTTTATATGCATATTCATATATTTAAATTAGGGGACGTGTTTATACATTTGGGCTCCAAGACAGGCTATGATGTCATCTTTCACTTACATAAATTTGGTGTAGAATGAATCTATACTGTTTCTGATGAAGTGCCTGTTAAATTAACTGTTTGGGACAAAAACACTCGGCTCCACTAAATAAACTGTGGCTTTACTACTTCCTGCCTGAGTTTGCTTCACTTTGGATTTCATGGTTTCTTTTGTTCCTGTTTTTGTGTATATATATATATATATATATATATATATATATATATATATATATATATATATATATATATATATATAGATATATATATATATATATATATATATATAGTTTACTATCAAAACCCTGAAATGCATTTGGTTGAGTAATCACTTGAAAACAACACTGAAAATAAAAACATCGTCCAATCAAAATAACAAAAGCGGTAATGTTGACACGTCCATATTTAATGTAGTTGACATTACCCGGCATACCTTGCCTTTCAGTCAATTCCAACTAATGTTTTGCAGGGGGGCAAGCCAGCCTGCACCCCCCACATCCCCTGATAATTGTATATACAAACTCTTGAGATCACACTACAGTGAGAAAATGCATACATTTCCTGATCTCCACTGTACCGTGATCTCCAAGCAGAGCATCAACCTCACAACAACAAATGCACACTAGCATTTGCTGTTGTGGAGTCAACGATTTTTGATTCAGCCTTCTGTGAACTGGAAAACAGCCTTTCAACCATCCCAGTTCACGTGAATGCCGACCAAAATTTTGATAGTAAACCTACACCCTACACACATATATAAATATATATATATATATATATATATATATATATATATATATATATATATATATATATACACACACACACACACACACACACACACACACACACACACACACACACACACACACACACACACACACACACACACACACACACACACACACACACACACACACACACATGGGTATAGGATACTAGATTGACTGTTCACCTACACCGACATGCAAACTCCTAACATGAAAACATTGTACTATAAATGCCGGCACATTCTGTACATGCTCCAGCGGTTATCCTGAAGCAGAGCAAAATAATTACAAGTGATTTGTAGGTGGGTAAGCCCTCCCCTCTGTACCCCCCATGCAAGGCTGCGCCCCACAACCATGGCTAATTATATATACTAACTCCAAGACTGGACAATCCCTGGGGAAAGGGAAAATTCTTCTGCTTGGAAATTGTTGATCTTGCACACCTGTCATCCAATTGTGTGCATCGATCAAATGGTATATATATATATATATATATATATATATATATATATATATATATATCAGCAATGTACAGTAGCCAACAAGGCAGATACTAGTGCAATTGAGTATTGAAAGGACCAAAAACTGAGGGAATACCTACATTCCTTTTATTCATGTTTATTGTCAACTGGAGTAAACAGAAACACTGATGTATGTTGTCACCTGTGACACTTTCAGATATTTTCCAGTGCCTGAGTAAAATGGCTTCTGTATACTGTTCTAGGTAACAGTGGTATGTGCAAATCAATATAAATGAAATAGTGCACATTTATTTCTCATGCGTAGAATACCAGTGCTAAAATTAATAAACAATAGAGTTTATTAGAAAAGTACTTACTTGTAAAAGTTACATGGAATCAGAGCAAATAGTCTTATATTGTATGACATTGTTTGCGACATGCTTTAGTGTTACAGGAACCCCTTCAGTACATCTCTTGCACCAAACATAAAGAGTGTCACAAGGAAACATTAGTCACACAGACCTCTTCTCGTACACCTGTACTGATGGTACACTATAGGTGCACAAAATATCTTCATGTGGCAGCCAGACATGGTCATGTCTTAGAAGTAATTGCTGTCAGCAAAGAGTCTGTCAATGTACTTCTAAAAGGGCCAGCATACAAGCTCAACATCTATGAGACGTCCCTTAACAGTGACAACACTACCAGTCAGTACCAAGTGCTGCCCAATCTCAGCTGTCCATCATGGTGATGATCCTTTTCTGAGGTTCTATATATACCAAAATTTAATTCTCTGCCTTCAACAATTACATGAGCTTTGCAATGGTCACTATCCCTTCCCAAGCCTTCAAACTATAGGAATCCCCATCAACCCTTGGCAGTGGCTGTGATAATCGATATCTTTGACTCCTGCTCCTCATCTATCCTATCAATAATGGAAGTACCCTGTCATTGCATTTAGCCATCCTGCCAGAGATCATTGTGGCCTGCATAACCACCTGGTCTCTAAGCAGTCTGAGGAGCTCTGTCTGCCAACTCTGTCATCTAGGTGTGATCTCTGAACAGTTCTTTCCCATCCTACCTAGTCTGTAGGAAATCAGTGCCCACGTATATGGCTGAACCTATGACTGCTTTCCACGAAAACGTGATGACATTTGGGCTGCTTTGCTTTACCAGGTGATAGATGAGTCAGGAATCACTTCTCCCAACCACCACAGCAGCCTACCCTGTATGCCAATGACTGGTTTAGCTGACCCTCATATTTTCTGCAGTCTTCTGCATACGTCACATTGAATACTGAACACCTACGGCATTTATGCGAATGAAGTGCATGATGACTCTGAGAACTACAACGCAGTAATATTGTACTAGATGCACACCTTGACATACTGTGTTGAATATCTGCCATAATGCTCTCTGTTCCTAGTAAGATCTGCTACCACCTCCTCCATAACCTGTTCAGATACTCTCCACTGGACACTCAAGGTTGTGAAGCAGGCTTTGTAGCCTCAGGTCTGGCCATGATTTCATTGCCATCCTTTATTTTTCAAAAGCATGATCAGGGTCGTCTCAGTCATCTGCAAACACCACTACAAACACCACCACTGCCGTTCTACGGCCAAAAGCATGATCAGGGTCGTCTCAGTCATCTGCAAACACCACTACAAACACCACCACTGCCGTTCTACGGCCAAAAGCATGATCAGGGTCGTCTCAGTCATCTACAAACACCATTACAAACACCACCACTGCCGTTCTACGGCCAAAAGCATGATCAGGGTCGTCTCAGTCATCTACAAACACCACTACAAACACCACCACTGCCGTTCTACGGCCAAAAGCATGATCAGGGTCGTCTCAGTCATCTGCAAACACCACTACAAACACCACCACTGCCATTCTACGGCCAAAAGCATGATCAGGGTCGTCTCAGTCATCTGCAAACACCACTACAAACACCACCACTGCCGTTCTATGGCCAAAAGCATGTTCAGGGTCGTCTCAGTCATCTGCAAACACCACTACAAACACCACCACTGCCGTTCTACGGCCAAAAGCATGATCAGGGTCATCTCAGTCATCTGCAAACACCACTACAAACACCACCACTGCCGTTCTACGGCCAAAAGCATGATCAGGGTCGTCTCAGTCATCTGCAAACACCACTACAAACACCACCACTGCCGTTCTACGGCCAAAAGCATGATCAGGGTCGTCTCAGTCATCTGCAAACACCACTACAAACACCACCACTGCCGTTCTACGGCCAAAAGCATGTTCAGGGTCGTCTCAGTCATCTGCAAACACCACTACAAACACCACCACTGCCGTTCTACAGCCAAAAGCATGATCAGGGTCATCTCAGTCATCTGCAAACACCACTACAAACACCACCACTGCCGTTCTACGGCCAAAAGCATGATCAGGGTCGTCTCAGTCATCTGCAAACACCACTACAAACACCACCACTGCCGTTCTACGGCCAAAAGCATGATCAGGGTCGTCTCAGTCATCTACAAACACCACTACAAACACCACCACTGCCGTTCTACGGCCAAAAGCATGATCAGGGTCGTCTCAGTCATCTGCAAACACCACCACAAACACCACCACTGCCGTTCTACGGCCAAAAGCATGATCAGGGTCATCTCAGTCATCTACAAACACCACTACAAACACCACCACTGCTGTTCTACGGCCAAAAGCATGATCAGGGTCGTCTCAGTCATCTGCAAACACCACTACAAACACCACCACTGCCGTTCTACGGCCAAAAGCATGATCAGGGTCGTCTCAGTCATCTACAAACACCACTACAAACACCACCACTGCCGTTCTACGGCCAAAAGCATGATCAGGGTCATCTCAGTCATCTACAAACACCACTACAAACACAAAAGCATGATCAGGGTCGTCTCAGTCATCTACAAACACCACTACAAACACCACCACTGCCGTTCTACGCCAAAAGCATGATCAGGGTCATCTCAGTCATCTGCAAACACCACTACAAACACCACCACTGCCGTTCTACGGCCAAAAGCATGATCAGGGTCGTCTCAGTCATCTGCAAACACCACTACAAACACCACCACTGCCGTTCTACGGCCAAAAGCATGATCAGGGTCGTCTCAGTCATCTACAAACACCACTACAAACACCACCACTGCCGTTCTACGGCCAAAAGCATGATCAGGGTCATCTCAGTCATCTGCAAACACCACTACAAACACCACCACTGCCGTTCTACGGCCAAAAGCATGATCAGGGTCGTCTCAGTCATCTGCAAACACCACTACAAACACCACCACTGCCGTTCTACGGCCAAAAGCATGATCAGGGTCGTCTCAGTCATCTACAAACACCACTACAAACACCACCACTGCCGTTCTACGGCCAAAAGCATGATCAGGGTCATCTCAGTCATCTGCAAACACCACTACAAACACCACCACTGCCGTTCTACGGCCAAAAGCATGATCAGGGTCGTCTCAGTCATCTGCAAACACCACTACAAACACCACCACTGCCGTTCTACGGCCAAAAGCATGATCAGGGTCGTCTCAGTCATCTGCAAACACCACTACAAACACCACCACTGCCGTTCTACGGCCAAAAGCATGATCAGGGTCGTCTCAGTCATCTGCAAACACCACTACAAACACCACCACTGCCGTTCTACGGCCAAAAGCATGATCAGGGTCATCTCAGTCATCTACAAACACCACTACAAACACCACCACTGCCGTTCTACGGCCAAAAGCATGATCAGGGTCGTCTCAGTCATCTGCAAACACCACTACAAACACCACCACTGCCGTTCTACGGCCAAAAGCATGATCAGGGTCGTCTCAGTCATCTGCAAACACCACTACAAACACCACCACTGCCGTTCTACGGCCAAAAGCATGATCAGGGTCGTCTCAGTCATCTGCAAACACCACTACAAACACCACCACTGCCGTTCTACGGCCAAAAGCATGATCAGGGTCATCTCAGTCATCTACAAACACCACTACAAACACCACCACTGCCGTTCTACGGCCAAAAGCATGATCAGGGTCGTCTCAGTCATCTGCAAACACCACTACAAACACCACCACTGCCGTTCTACGGCCAAAAGCATGATCAGGGTCATCTCAGTCATCTACAAACACCACTACAAACACCACCACTGCCGTTCTACGGCCAAAAGCATGATCAGGGTCGTCTCAGTCATCTGCAAACACCACTACAAACACCACCACTGCCGTTCTACGGCCAAAAGCATGATCAGGGTCGTCTCAGTCATCTACAAACACCACTACAAACACCACCACTGCCGTTCTACGGCCAAAAGCATGATCAGGGTCATCTCAGTCATCTACAAACACCACTACAAACACCACCACTGCCGTTCTACGGCCAAAAGCATGATCAGGGTCATCTCAGTCATCTGCAAACACCACTACAAACACCACCACTGCCGTTCTACGGCCAAAAGCATGATCAGGGTCGTCTCAGTCATCTGCAAACACCACTACAAACACCACCACTGCCGTTCTACGGCCAAAAGCATGATCAGGGTCGTCTCAGTCATCTACAAACACCACTACAAACACCACCACTGCCGTTCTACGGCCAAAAGCATGATCAGGGTCATCTCAGTCATCTGCAAACACCACTACAAACACCACCACTGCCGTTCTACGGCCAAAAGCATGATCAGGGTCGTCTCAGTCATCTGCAAACACCACTACAAACACCACCACTGCCGTTCTCACGGCCAAAAGCATGATCAGGGTCGTCTCAGTCATCTGCAAACACCACTACAAACACCACCACTGCCGTTCTACGCCAAAAGCATGATCAGGGTCGTCTCAGTCATCTACAAACACCACTACAAACACCACCACTGCCGTTCTACGGCCAAAAGCATGATCAGGGTCGTCTCAGTCATCTGCAAACACCACTACAAACACCACCACTGCCGTTCTACGGCCAAAAGCATGATCAGGGTCGTCTCAGTCATCTGCAAACACCACTACAAACACCACCACTGCCGTTCTACGGCCAAAAGCATGATCAGGGTCATCTCAGTCATCTACAAACACCACTACAAACACCACCACTGCCGTTCTACGGCCAAAAGCATGATCAGGGTCGTCTCAGTCATCTGCAAACACCACTACAAACACCACCACTGCCGTTCTACGCCAAAAGCATGATCAGGGTCGTCTCAGTCATCTGCAAACACCACTACAAACACCACCACTGCCGTTCTACGGCCAAAAGCATGATCAGGGTCATCTCAGTCATCTACAAACACCACTACAAACACCACCACTGCGTTCTACGACCAAAAGCATGATCAGGGTCATCTCAGTCATCTGCAAACACCACTACAAACACCACCACTGCCGTTCTACGGCCAAAAGCATGATCAGGGTCGTCTCAGTCATCTGCAAACACCACTACAAACACCACCACTGCCGTTCTACGGCCAAAAGCATGATCAGGGTCGTCTCAGTCATCTACAAACACCACTACAAACACCACCACTGCCGTTCTACGGCCAAAAGCATGATCAGGGTCATCTCAGTCATCTGCAAACACCACTACAAACACCACCACTGCCGTTCTACGGCCAAAAGCATGATCAGGGTCGTCTCAGTCATCTGCAAACACCACTACAAACACCACCACTGCGTTCTACGGCCAAAAGCATGATCAGGGTCGTCTCAGTCATCTACAAACACCACTACAAACACCACCACTGCCGTTCTACGGCCAAAAGCATTTTTCAGGGTCATCTCAGTCATCTGCAAACACCACTACAAACACCACCACTGCCGTTCTACGGCCAAAAGCATGATCAGGGTCGTCTCAGTCATCTGCAAACACCACTACAAACACCACCACTGCCGTTCTACGGCCAAAAGCATGATCAGGGTCGTCTCAGTCATCTGCAAACACCACTACAAACACCACCACTGCCGTTCTACGGCCAAAAGCATGATCAGGGTCGTCTCAGTCATCTACAAACACCACTACAAACACCACCACTGCCGTTCTACGGCCAAAAGCATGATCGGGGTCGTCTCAGTCATCTGCAAACACCACTACAAACACCACCACTGCCGTTCTACGGCCAAAAGCATGATCAGGGTCGTCTCAGTCATCTGCAAACACCACTACAAACACCACCACTGCCGTTCTACGGCCAAAAGCATGATCAGGGTCATCTCAGTCATCTGCAAACACCACTACAAACACCACCACTGCCGTTCTACGGCCAAAAGCATGATCAGGGTCGTCTCAGTCATCTACAAACACCACTACAAACACCACCACTGCCGTTCTACGGCCAAAAGCATGATCAGGGTCGTCTCAGTCATCTGCAAACACCACTACAAACACCACCACTGCCGTTCTCGGCCAAAAGCATGATCAGGGTCGTCTCAGTCATCTACAAACACCACTACAAACACCACCACTGCGTTCTACGGCCAAAAGCATGATCAGGGTCGTCTCAGTCATCTACAAACACCACTACAAACACCACCACTGCCGTTCTACGGCCAAAAGCATGATCGGGGTCGTCTCAGTCATCTGCAAACACCACTACAAACACCACCACTGCCGTTCTATGGCCAAAAGCATGATCAGGGTCGTCTCAGTCATCTGTAAACACCACTACAAACACCACCACTGCCGTTCTACGGCCAAAAGCATGATCAGGGTCGTCTCAGTCATCTACAAACACCACTACAAACACCACCACTGCCGTTCTACGGCCAAAAGCATGATCAGGGTCGTCTCAGTCATCTGCAAACACCACTACAAACACCACCACTGCCGTTCTACGGCCAAAAGCATGATCAGGGTCGTCTCAGTCATCTGCAAACACCACTACAAACACCACCACTGCCGTTCTACGGCCAAAAGCATGATCAGGGTCGTCTCAGTCATCTACAAACACCACTACAAACACCACCACTGCCGTTCTACGGCCAAAAGCATGATCAGGGTCATCTCAGTCATCTGCAAACACCACTACAAACACCACCACTGCCGTTCTACGGCCAAAAGCATGATCAGGGTCGTCTCAGACATCTACAAACACCACTACAAACACCACCACTGCCGTTCTACGGCCAAAAGCATGATCAGGGTCGTCTCAGTCATCTGCAAACACCACTACAAACACCACCACTGCTGTTCTACGGCCAAAAGCATGATCAGGGTCGTCTCAGTCATCTACAAACACCACTACAAACACCACCACTGCCGTTCTACGGCCAAAAGCATGATCAGTGTCATCTCAGTCATCTGCAAACACCACTACAAACACCACCACTGCCGTTCTACGGCCAAAAGCATGATCAGGGTCGTCTCAGTCATCTACAAACACCATTACAAACACCACCACTGCCGTTCTACGGCCAAAAGCATGATCAGGGTCGTCTCAGTCATCTGCAAACACCACTACAAACACCACCACTGCCGTTCTACGGCCAAAAGCATGATCAGTGTCGTCTCAGTCATCTACAAACACCATTACAAACACCACCACTGCCGTTCTACGGCCAAAAGCATGATCAGGGTCATCTCAGTCATCTACAAACACCACTACAAACACCACCACTGCCGTTCTACGGCCAAAAGCATGATCAGGGTCGTCTCAGTCATCTGCAAACACCACTACAAACACCACCACTGCCGTTCTACGGCCAAAAGCATGATCAGGGTCGTCTCAGTCATCTGCAAACACCACTACAAACACCACCACTGCCGTTCTACGGCCAAAAGCATGATCAGGGTCGTCTCAGTCATCTACAAACACCACTACAAACACCACCACTGCCGTTCTACGGCCAAAAGCATGATCAGGGTCGTCTCAGTCATCTGCAAACACCACTACAAACACCACCACTGCCGTTCTACGGCCAAAAGCATGATCAGGGTCGTCTTAGTCATCTACAAACACCACTACAAACACCACCACTGCCGTTCTACGGCCAAAAGCATGATCAGGGTCATCTCAGTCATCTGCAAACACCACTACAAACACCACCACTGCCGTTCTACGGCCAAAAGCATGATCAGGGTCGTCTCAGTCATCTGCAAACACCACTACAAACACCACCACTGCCGTTCTATGGCCAAAAGCATGATCAGGGTCGTCTCAGTCATCTACAAACACCACTACAAACACCACCACTGCCGTTCTACGGCCAAAAGCATGATCAGGGTCGTCTCAGTCATCTGCAAACACCACTACAAACACCACCACTGCCGTTCTACGGCCAAAAGCATGTTCAGGGTCGTCTCAGTCATCTACAAACACCACTACAAACACCACCACTGCCGTTCTACGCCAAAAGCATGATCAGGGTCGTCTCAGTCATCTGCAAACACCACTACAAACACCACCACTGCCGTTCTACGGCCAAAAGCATGATCAGGGTCGTCTCAGTCATCTGCAAACACCACTACAAACACCACCACTGCCGTTCTACGCCAAAAGCATGATCAGGGTCATCTCAGTCATCTGCAAACACCACTACAAACACCACCACTGCTGTTCTACGGCCAAAAGCATGATCAGGGTCGTCTCAGTCATCTGCAAACACCACTACAAACACCACCACTGCCGTTCTACGGCCAAAAGCATGATCAGGGTCGTCTCAGTCATCTACAAACACCACTACAAACACCACCACTGCCGTTCTACGGCCAAAAGCATGATCAGGGTCGTTTCAGTCATCTACAAACACCACTACAAACACCACCACTGCCCAAAAGCATGATCAGGGTCATCTCAGTCATCTGCAAACACCACTACAAACACCACCACTGCCGTTCTACGGCCAAAAGCATGATCAGGGTCATCTCAGTCATCTGCAAACACCACTACAACACCACCACTGCCAAAAGCATGATCAGGGTTATCTCAGTCATCTGCAAACACCACTACAAACACCACCACTGCCGTTCTACGGCCAAAAGCATGATCAGGGTCATCTCAGTCATCTGCAAACACCACTACAAACACCACCACTGCCGTTCTACGGCCAAAAGCATGATCAGGGTCGTCTCAGTCATCTACAAACACCACTACAAACACCACCACTGCCGTTCTACGGCCAAAAGCATGATCAGGGTCGTCTCAGTCATCTGCAAACACCACTACAAACACCACCACTGCCGTTCTACGCCAAAAGCATGATCAGGGTCGTCTCAGTCATCTACAAACACCACTACAAACACCACCACTGCCGTTCTATGGCCAAAAGCATGATCAGGGTCGTCTCAGTCATCTGCAAACACCACTACAAACACCACCACTGCCGTTCTACGGCCAAAAGCATGATCAGGGTCGTCTCAGTCATCTGCAAACACCACTACAAACACCACCACTGCCGTTCTACGGCCAAAAGCATGATCAGGGTCGTCTCAGTCATCTGCAAACACCACTACAAACACCACCACTGCCGTTCTACGGCCAAAAGCATGATCAGGGTCGTCTCAGTCATCTACAAACACCACTACAAACACCACCACTGCCGTTCTACGGCTGGCAGACTAGATCATTTTAGGAAAGAAGTCTGCATTTAAAATTTTTAAGATATACTTCACCTGCTGAAACGTATTACAAACAGTTTGCTATTAATTAGTAAATATTTCCTTTTCTTTCTGTTATAATGTTTGGATGTGAGTAATAATATTATTTAAACTGTAAAATAAATTTGTTTTTCTTCTGTAAGTGGTTGTAGCAACAGGGATGATTTTGTAACTAAACAGAGATTAGCCACGAAAACACCTGAGGTTTGTTTGTAGAGCAGTTACTAGTGAAAGATATAACTACTTCATTGCTTCATCACTCATGGAAGAGTTTTCGTCTAGCCTGACAGACAAATCAGCTGCTAACTCATAACTTGTTCGTAACTTGCTGGTAATTTTTCTTGATATTGGTTTTGTATCCAACCTGTATATTTTACTTTGCCTTTTAAAAATGTGTTATGAGTCATCAAAAGTGATTCAGGGCAGACCACCAATTTATTCCTACATAATTTACAAAGGCAGTCAGTCATCTGTATTAGTAGTTCATTTTCCTAAGGATGTTTCATCATTTAATCAGGTGAAATTAACAGTGCTTGATCGAGCCATCTCTGCACTTGTTGAACAATAAATTGTTTCTGGAGTGCAGAGCAGATGGTCAGTCTCATTTCTAGATTCAAGGCGACTAATTTCTTTGACATAATGACCAGAATGAATACAAATGTCTGTAAAATTAGTATCCAGTAATTTTTGTGAAGCACCTACTATAAAATATCACTAGATGGCGATACAGCATCATAATGCCACAAAAACAATAACCTGAGTATAAAACAAGTAACTCTCAGCCTTAACAGCATTATAACCAATGTTTACAAAAAGGATGCCATGGTACCTGGTCGAATGCTGTTTGTGAGTGAGGAAATGTGAAGTTGACCCTGAATTGTGTTATTTCTGTAAATGTTACTTTTTTGGATACTTTTTGCTATTGTCATGCTGTTTTCCATGGTTATATAAAACTCCCTCAGTTTCCAAACCTCGGTATTTTAAAAGGGGACTTGCAATCTTGTTAACTTTTACGCAATAAATCAATGCATGCTTTCTAACTAATGTATATTATTTTTTTTACTGCACTGCCTCTATTTGCAGTCAGTTTGTAATCTTTTGTTAAAATGTCAACTGATGTCCCAGCTTATTGTACAATCTGAAACGAACAGAATTTACATGGATGATCTGGTAGTCCTGTTTAGTAATCCTGTTTGTCTTTTTTTGAATCTGATCTCTCCTACACTTCCCCTCTTTGGTGTTACACTGTGAGAACTTCCATGCTTGAGTAGTTTATAAAACACGCAATAAAAATGTTCCTCAGCGGCTCTCCATCAGATTGATCATATCTGTTGATTTTAATTGAACCAGTCTGTTCACCACTTAATGTTAACATTTGCCATGAGGCTGAACACTAGATAAGTGCGGTGGTCATGCCTCCCACAAGACCACGAGAGAGTTTTTGCATAATCTTCTCAGGTAAATGAGTGATCTCCCTGTTATGGTGATTGATCATTGTTTCTCTTTTATTTTCCCTCTCTTTTCCATTTTTTCAGCAGATCCATATTGGATGTTTTCATATTTTTGTGTGGACCAGTAATACAAAGTCATATTACAATAGTTGATGTTCGTTATATTGATCACTGCTGCAGTAACCTTAGAAATATGGGTTATAACTTGCCAAAGATTAACAGCTGGCCAGCTTCCAAAGCTTCAGGAACCTTCCTCCTATCCAAACTGTCAGGCAGCTCAAGCTGAGCTGATTAAAAAACAAGTTTGGGTGCCAAGCCCTTCAGAGCTTTACTGTCACCAAACAGTATGCCCCTCTGAGGTTCTGAGGATCGACAGTTGGCTTGTGCTGTTTCTTTGCTGGGCAATTTTCCATTTTCCATAAAAAAAGTAACATATATAGACTGACAGTGTTTATTGGCATTTGCTACTTGTCTTCCCAGGGAAACAGGCTCCATTTTCAGCTTGAACATGGCACAGACTACTTGTTCTACTGTCTGTCCTTCTTCCAGCCACAAAATGAAAAAAAAATTGAGTAAACAGCCTTTGCTACCACAGCAGGTTAGCAATTTGTCTAAGCCGTAGGTGGGCGACTCTGCCGTGAGCATTAGTTTTTCCTCAGACCAGTCATCTTTTACCCCTGATCCCTGTGGTTTAGAAGCTACAGCCACTATGGACCGTGGGGTAGGGATGTCCGGTGTGGCTGTTGGGGGTCCCCTCATTGAGCAAGGGGGAGCCACTCTTCTCAGTCTTGTGAGAGGAAACATAGAATGTTTCCCTGTTGTGTCGGAATGCTGTGCCCATCCCTGGGAAGCACCTGCTGCCATTAGTAACACAGGTGGCCCCATTTTTCCTGTCAAAAAGAAATGGAAAATCAAGCATGACTCCACTTCTCCTCAAATTTATTTGGATAAGAGTAGTTTACTGTGTCTGGTTCAGAGTTTAATTCAGGATTCCTTCTTGTAAAGTAGTTTCTGGTAAAAGAAGGAGGGATATCTCTTTCTCTGAAGAGATTCAAGATTTTGAATCAGAACAGGAAGGTGCAGGGGCAGATACAAGGTCCTTACCTCATATTTCTGATTCGGTTTCCAACTCTCCCTGTAGGGTGCTCTATTTCTGTGAGACTTTTGCTAGAATGTGCCAATATTTTCGGTGGGAGAACACTGAGTTTTCTCAGTCCTTCAGAAAATACTATGAATTGTTAGAGAAGGAATTTCCAGAGCCTACACCCATTCCTACAGTTCTTTAGAGGAGGTGTGTGTTACTGCCTACAGTTTTCCTGATAGACAGCTGTCCCTACAGGCAGGTAGAATATACAAAGTTCCCCGGTCTTTTAAATTTTTATACACTATTCCCAAACTTGTCACAGTAGCTATAGCTCCGGTTGATCCCACTGCTGCTAAGCACTTAATTCCAATCCTGCTCTTTCTGGTAAGAATGGGAAATTATTAGCATGTACGGGGAAAAGTGTTTACTTCTGCAACTCTGAATTTCAGAATTTTGAATTGTTAGGTTCATATGTTAAAGTTTGTTTTGACTAATTGTGAAAGCATGAGGAATATTTCATTTCAGTTTCTTCTTGTGAGGAAAAAATCTGCTTTAAATAATTTAATTTCTTCTAATGTTTGGGTCACCACTCATTGTTCACAGTGTGTATGATTCTGTTGATACTTCTTCCAGGGCTCGGGCCACTGGTACTGTTTTGAGGAGGTTTGGATGGCTGCATTCTCAGAACCTCTCAGATGATTTTAAAAATGAGAGTTTAAATTCATCCTTGGATAGAGCTTTAGTGTTTGACTCCTCTGCTGCAAATATGTTCAAAAAGTGTGATGAAAAGGGCAAACTAATCCAGGGGAATCTTAAGATTTTTCAGTCCTCCTTTTCCAAATTTCCAAGGGATTTTTATATTTTCTCATTCAGTTTGGGCAAAAAGCAGAATAAGCCGTCTCAACAAAACACAGGTAAACAGACGTTTAAGAAGAAATGGCAAGGGGTTCCGAAAAGAAGTCTTAAACCTCCCAAAACCAAGGACAGTCCAATAAGTCTGAATAACTATATAATAGACCTTCTAACACCCTGGACCCCCTTTTTCTTCCAGAAAGTCTGAATCTCCATGTTTTTCTGGCAGCAGATTGTTTCAGAGAAATGGGTTCTGAATTTCATTCATTGGGGTTACAGATGGCAGTGAGAGTAAATTCCTCCTTTCCATTGTGTTATTCCTTATCCTGCAGATCAGACTCTTTTGTTTCCTGCAGTTCTTCATCACATGCTGTTCCAAGGAGTGATAGAACCAGTTCCTCCTTCCAAGATGGGAAAGGGACTTTATTCAAGGGTGTTCCTAGTGCAAAGAAAAAAAATGTTTGGAGACCATTTCTGAATTTTTATTTCCTAAACCTGTTTGTGATAGTGCCCAAATTCAAAATGTTGTCACTTCTTAACTGGTTGTCTCTTCTTTCTCTTTATAAGTTTTCTAGTAGCACCAGACTTAAAAGATATTCATCATCACATCCCTATTTATCCGGACTTCAGGCATTTCTTAAGGATTTGTATGTCTGAATCACATTATCAGTTCTCTGCCTTACCTTTTGGATTATCCACTGCACCAAGAGTGTTCACAAAGTGTCTGACTCCAGTTATAGCTCATTGCAAGCTACAGGGTGCCCACATTTTAAGATATTTCGATGACTTGCTTATCTTTGCAGAGTCTTTTTCAAAGTGTCAGGAATCCCTCTCTTGAGTGAGAGATTTCTTACACAAGCTGGGATTCCAAAGGAACATTCAAAAGTCTTTCTTAACTATTTCACACAGGATTGAGTTCCTGGGATGTCAATTAGGCAACTGAGTTTAAGGAGCTTTTCTTCCACAGGAAAAAATTGATATATTTCTAGAATTTTCCACTCTGACTTTGGTCACAGTGAGGGAATACCTCAGGAGTTTGTGTTTCATGGCATCTATGATTCACGTTACATCCTTGGTAAGACTCCGTATGAGAAAGATACAGTGGTATCTGAAATCTCTTTGGTCCCAGCACCAATGCTCTTTACCTTTTCAAATTTCAGTGCAGGAGTTTGTCAGAAAGAAATCATTTGGAGGAGACAACAGATATCCTTAAATCAAGGTCTCTCCTTCTCCCTCCCTGCTCCAAAGCAGTCTGTCAGGACAGACAGCTTTGACTTTGCTTCGGGAGCAGTTTCAGGATGGATAATATGCAGGGGGTGGGGGTCACCAACGACAGATACAAGCACATAAATATCAAGGCACTTTATTCTCTGAATCATTTTTGCTCCCAAGGACCTATTCAAGTGGTTACAGACAATACCACAGTCATGTGGTACATCAACAAGCAAGGGGAACAAAGTCATACCCTGTCTGCAGACCAGCCATGTTGGCTTAGGATATAGCTTCACAGCAGAATCTCACTGTACAAGCATCTTGCATTCTGTCAAAGCAAAACTGTGTGACAAACAAGCTAAGCAGGACCAGGGTAGACCCTCACGAATGGAAACTAGATCTGGAGGGCTTCCAAAATTTGATCCATCTGTGGAGAGTTCCTCAATAATACCTTTTTGCCTCTTCTCTGAACAATCAACTTTCAAAATTCTGTTCCTTGAGCAGGGAGAGAGAAGGGGAGACCTTGATTTAAAAATATCTGTTGTCTCCACCAAGTGATTTCTCTTATGACAAACCTCAGTACTGGGATCTGAAAAGATAAAAGGTATTGATGCTGGAACTAAATAGATTTTATGCAAGAAGGCCTGGCAGACAGATTCCTTTTCTTTTGTTTGGACAGGAATATTCCTGCATGCCTTCCTTCCTTTTCCACTAATATCCAGGGTACTTCTGAAGATTCAGAAGGAATCCCCCGAGATCATTGTGGTGATTCCCTTCTGGCCCAGGTAAACATGGTTCTCCCTTCTTTTGAAATGACTAGGGGTAATTACCACAATATTCCACTGGATCTACTCACAAAAGAACAGGGGAGGTATTTGATACACCCTGACATCAGTCAACTTCAATTGACTGCCTGGATGATGGGGTCTTAATTCCATTTAGGCACTTGTTTACTGGGGGCATGCAGCAGGTACTAAGGGAGGCAAGAAAGCCTGCTGCTAGAAAATCATATATTAGTAAACAGAAATGGTTTTCTGATTGGTGCCAACAGCATAACCAGCAACCATTCAGGGCTAGTTGTTCTCTGGGCATGTATTTGTTGCTGTTCCTAGCTTTGTTCTTTCGAGGCCTCACATCTGTCTGTCTCTCTCTTTCTCTCTCTGTCTGTTGGCAGAAAAGATCTGAAGGGCTTCCTGCCCAAACTTGTCTTTTAGTCAGCTTAGCTTGAGGTACCCTGAACCTTTGGAAGCTGTCCTTCTGTTACATCCATGGCAAGATACAACCCATATAGCTAAGGCTACTTCTGCAGTTATCATTCAAACATGTACCGTTATGGTAAGTTTACTTACACAACAGTACTTTCTAGCCCTTCTGACAACTTCCATTTAGCATTAACATACCTACTTTACTAACAAGGGAAAGGGTCCAACTTGTGCACTTTTATATTTGTCAGTGTGTTA
The DNA here is from genome assembly GCF_019279795.1 of Protopterus annectens. Taxonomy (NCBI): domain Eukaryota; kingdom Metazoa; phylum Chordata; order Ceratodontiformes; family Protopteridae; genus Protopterus; species Protopterus annectens. The sequence goes on along the minus strand of NC_056732.1, from coordinate 46,926,865 downwards.
CTAGAAGTGTGGATAGTTGAGACATGCATTACACAATGACAGAATTAAGCTTTGTACTCCAATCCTTGTAATCTGTGATGGACAATGATTGTAGTCAGGAATATTTCTAAAACTACACTTGACCCTTTACTTTTAGTAGTGCTGCAACTTGGTATCACAGAAGTCTCTATAAGGGGAGGACTACTTGTGTCACCTGCCTCAGGGCTTAGGTGCGGGTCTATATTACATAGTCAAAGTTTGGTAACTTCGACTACCATATGTACGAACACGTATGTCCAAAGTTACAGAACTTCAACTATGTATAAAAAAATAAAAAAAAAAGGGAAAATAAAATAAAAGGTTATATGCAGTGGGGCAAGCCCCCCCATTTCCCTGCTCTTTAAATATACCAACACCAAGGTCACGCTACAGTGCAGTGGAACCTCGGAGTTGGTATATTTAAAGAGCGGGGGGGTGGGGTGTAGAGGGGCTTTCCCCCCCTGCTTACAACCCTCAGGTATGTTCTTTTTCTTTTTTCTTTTTTTTACAATCGAAGTATGAGAACTTCGAACTTATGGTTTCGACCATATCACATTCACAGTTGTCATACTTCGACTATGTAATATAGACCCCTTAGGTGCGGTTCCTTATTTAGCAGCATCTGATGCCTTCCTCCATCATTTTTTGGAGAAGGTTATAGGAATTTATCATGAGACTGTAGAGAGTACTTTTGGCAGATTAAGTTAGATGCTCCTGGTCTTAACAAAATTAGCAATTTTAGTTTTTTTAGTTTTTTTTTTTTAAGGAAGGTCATTGAAAGTAAAAACGTTGAGTTAATTTTTACTTTACATGAATGTTAAAATGCAAATGTTTAGACAGCTTTTACATTTGTTTACCTTTTAGTTAGGTATTAATCAAGTATGTAGTCACATGTGTGTTTTATGCATGTCAATGAATATTTCTGGTTTATCAATCAGGTTAAAGAAATCTCTGTTTATTGCCTTGGGAGATGAAAGTACTTCCTGATTAAATTGTGTTCATTTACTTAGTCCTAAGATAAGTTTGTTAGAAATAGGTTTGCATAGTATTACACACCAAAGGTGAGAATCAAATCTTGCGTCTGTGAGGTAAACATCTTAACTATTATGCCAATCCCCCCGCCAACTCCAAAAGTAAACAAAGTCATAATACACTGATTGTTCTAGCCTTCTTGACAAGTTCCAGTTAGCATTAGCATACATACTGTACTGACAAGGAAAGGGTCCAACATCTGCACATTTTTAATTTGTCAGTTTGATACTAGAAGTGTGGATAGCAAGTATACCAGACAGTTACAGTATTAAGCTATGTACTCCATTCCAAAGAACAGCATCTAACCACTGAGGTTGTGTTTATTTCAGTTATGATTTTTTTTTCTGATTGTAGTATATACACACACATATATATATATATATATATATATATATATATATATATATATATATATATATACATGTGTGTGTGTGTGTGTGTGTGTGTGTGTGTGGTGCAGCGGTAGCGTTGTTACCTCACAGCAAGAGGTTCCCCGTTCGATTCTCGGCTGGAGTGCGGGGAGTGCCTTCAGTGTGGAGTCTGCATGTCTTCCCTGTGGTTGGGTGGGCATTTGAAAGACATGTAAATGGGTGTGCCTTCGTTAAAGGTTGAATGACGAGCTGGCACCTCGGCATTCATGAAAATCTACTGCCAATCATTAGCGGAGCGGAGTTCCTCTGTGGCGACCCCTTACCGGGAAAAGCCGAAAGACAACAACACATATATATATATATATATATATATATATATATATATATATATATATATATATATATTTATATCCCTTCAGTTGATCGAACTTTTAAAAGTTTGAAGCACATATGGCTGAGACCATATGATCAAACTTTTAAAAGTTCAAACGGTCTGAATGGCAATCCCCGTACAGTGCGGATCAGGAAGATTTCCCTTTTCTGCAATGTACTGCGATCTTGGAGTTGGTATATTTTAGTAGTCAGGGGTGTGGGGGGTGCAGGGGAGTTTGTCCCCCTGCTACAAACATTTAGTTTTGTTTTGTTTTGTTTTTTTTTTAATGTTTGAACTTTTAAATGTCCAATGTTATGGTTTCGGCCATATTCGCTTTGAACATTTATATATACAGTGGATATAAAAAGTTTACACACCCCTGTTAAAATGCCAAGCTTTTTTGATATAAAAAATGAGACCACAATAAATCATTTCAAAACTTTTCCCACCTTAAATGTGACCTGTAACCTGTACAATTCAATTAAAAAACAAACAAATATGTCAGGGGAAAAAATATAAAAATAAAAAACATACAATAAGCTGGTTGCATAAGTGTGCATACCATTAAATTAATACTTTGTTGAAGCACCTTTTGATTTAATTACAGCATTCAATCTTCTTGAGTAGGAGTCTATCAGCATGGCACATCTTAACTTGGCAATATTTGCCCACTTTTCCTTGCAAAAGCACTCCACATCTGTCAGATTGTGAGGGCATCTTTTGTGCACAGCCCTTTTCCAGTCATCCTACAGATATTCTATTGAATTTAGGTCTGGGCTCTGGCTGGGCCATTCCAAAACTTTAATTTTCTTCTGGTGAAGCCATTCTTTTGTTGATTTGGATGTATGCTCTGGGTCATTGTCGTGTTGAAAGGTGAAATTCCTCTTCATCTTCAGCTTTCTAGCAGATGCTTGAAAGTTTTGGGCCAAAAGTGACTGGTATTTGGAACTGTTCATAATTCCCTCCACCTTGTCTAAAGCCCCAGTTCCAGCTGAAGAAAATCAACCCCAAAGCATGATACTGCCACCATGCTTCACCGTGGGGATGGTGTTCTTTTGGTGATGCAAACTGTTGTTTTTGTGCCAAACGTACCTTTTGGAATTGTGGCCATAAAGTTCAACCTTGATCTCATCAGACCATAACACCTTTTCCCACATGCTTTTCAGAGACTTGATGTATTGTTTTGCAAATTTTAGCCAGGCCTGGATGTTTTTCTGTATAAGAAAAGGCTTCCGTCTTGCAACCCTACCCCACAGCCCAGACATATGGAGAATACAGGAGATTGTTGTCACATGTAGTACACAACCAGTACTTACCAGAAATTCCTCTATCTCCTTCAGTGTTGCTGTAGGTCTTTTGGCAACCTCCCTGACCAGTTTTTGTCTTGTCTTTTCATCAGTTTTGGAAGGATGTCCAGTTCTTTGCAACATCACTGTTGTCCCATATTTTCTCCACTTTTTGATAACTGTCTTTACTGTGTTCCATGGTATATCCAATGCTGTGGAAAATGTTTTGTACTGTTCTCCTGACTGATACCTTTCAAGAATTAGATCCCTTTGATGCTTTGTAAGGTCTCTGCAAACCATGGCTTTTGCTGTAGCAGGCAACTGAATAAATGTCAGGAAAATCCTACTAGGACAGCAGAAAGTACAGTTTTGTACCTACCATAAATGTAGATGTTCGAGGATCCACATTGCTGCAGTCCTAACTATTGGGGTAGTCCGCTGTCCAGTCGGCCCGAATACCAAAGTATATGGCTGACGTCGGTCAAGGCGCATTAGACTGACGTCAGTACGTCAGGGTACTAATGCGCATGACCGACGTCATATCCTCAGTCTTTTCTTGCCCCAGATGTCAGAAGACCCTAAAAAGACAAGGCCAAAACCAAAAACTCCAAACATACCTGCACCAAAAATATGTACAATATACAAAATTACCAGAATATAACCTCACCTACACAACCACCCCTAAACACAGAGGGAAGGAGGAGGGGTAAATTGACTGCAGCAATGTGGATCCTCGAACATCTACATTTATGGTAGGTACAAACTGTACTATGTTCTTCATTCCACATTGCTGCAGTCCTAACTATTGGGTAGAATCCCAAAGCAGAGGTAAGGGAGGCTGGCAAATCATAAGGAAGCAGGAGCTGACAACATGCCTTGCAAAATAGCTGTGGCAAAACCAGCCCTAGACTTAGAGTAGAGAGGAAGGTGGTAATGCTTAGAGAAAGTATGCACTGAACTCCAAGTAGCTGCCTCCAAAATATCCTTAGTTGCCACCCCGGTTAGAAATGCTGTTGAAGTGGCAGTAGCCCTAGTGGAATGAGGCCTAATCCCAGGTGGAATCTCCTTGCCATGATGGGAATAACAAAATGCAATGCAAAACCCAATCCACCTAGAAATAGTTTGTTTTGACACAGGCTTGCCCTGCGAACTCAAAGCAAAAGAAACAAACAACTGCTGAGACTGCCTAAAATCCTTAGTCCTGCTTAAATAATAACGCAATTGCCTGTGTACATCTAAAGTGTGCAAAATCTTTTCCCATTTATTTTGGGGATCTGCATAAAAAGTAGGCAAATGAATAGTTTGGTTTAAAGCCACACTAGAAACCACCTTAGGCATAAAGGAAGGATTAGTGCGTAATGATACCTATCCTTATGAAAAATCAAAAGGCTCAACCGCCATAAGGGCCTGCAACTCAGAAACCCTTCTTGCAGAAGTAATGGCCAACAAAAAGCAGTCTTCCATGACAAGTATTTCAATTCAGCAGTAGCCGCGGGCTCAAAGGTTGTAGAGTAAGTTTCTCCAACACAAAATTGAGATCCCAAGCAGGAGTAGGAGCTCTCATTGGGGGTCTTATATTCTTTGCCCTCTAAGAAATTGCTTGAACAAAGGATGTGAAAACAATGGTGGGTCACAATCATAGTGAGCTGAAATTGCTGCAGCATGAATCTTAATGGAAGAGAAAGACAAACCTTTGTCCAATAACTCAGTAAGATATTGAAGAGCCACACTCAAATTAGGCTCAGAAATCTCCAAATTCTTTGCTGCAGTCCAAAATAAAAATCTCTTCCATTTTTCTGCATACACTTTCCTTGTACTAGGTCTTCTGGCTTCCATAATCACATTTAAAACTTGTTGAGGAAGTTGAGACCTGCTGTCTTTCAAAGCAGAATATGCCAGGCTGTTAGATGAAGAGAGTGAAGCTTGACATTGAGCAGGTGACCGTCCCTCTGAGACAACAGGTGTGGAATCAAGGGTAAGGCCATGGAGGCTTCCTTACCAGACTCCTCAGTAATGGGTACCAGTGCTGCCGAGGCCAATCTGGAGCTATTAAAATCATCCTTGGCTTGTCTTGTCTGACCTTTAGAAGCACCTTTGGGAGAAGAGGCAGAGGTGGAAAAGCATACACATGAAGATTTTTCCAACTGAAAGAAAGAGCATCCACTTTCCAAGCTGTGTGATGAAACCTCTTTGTGCAAAACTTTGGCAGCTGGTGGTTTAGTGGAGAAGCGAACAGATCTATGTCTGGAGTTCCCCATGACACTGTCAATTTTTGAAATACATGAAGATCCAGTTTCCACTCGTGGGGATCCATGATTTGTCTGCTTAACACATCTGCTAAGGAGTTCTGTGCTCGGCAGAAACCTTGCCTGAAGAGTTAGTTGCAAGCTGAGCGCAGTCTCCCATAAAATCATTGCTTGCCTGCACAATGGGTAAGAATGTGTTCCCCTTGTTTGTTGATGTACCACATGACAGTTGTGTTGTCTGTTAGAATCAACACCTGCCCTGAAGAAGTAACTCCTTGAAAGCCATTAATGCAAACTGGACTGCTAACATCTCTTTCATGTTGATATGTAGATGCTGTAGTCTGGCAGGCCACTTGTCTTGTATCCACTTTCCATTTAGATGAGCTCCCAAGCAATGTCTGAGGCATCTGTCGTTAGAATCTGACTCGCCTCTGGCGGGTCACAGAGAGTCCCTTGTTTAGGTGACATTCCTGAGCCCACCACAAAATTCCTTTTGAATGCAAGGTATTATTTGAATGACAGTGTCCAAATCCTGGCAGTGCTGTGTCCATACATTTTTGAGATACCATTGCAGCTTCCTCATATGCAGTTTGGCATTGGGAAGCACCAGAATACAAGATGCCATGAACCCTAAGGCTTGAAGGACTGTCCTTGCAGTCAGCCCGGACTGAAGAGATAGTTGATGGAAGTAACTGGAAAGATTCTTTTGTTTGTCCGGGTTAAAAGGCCATCTGGGCTGCTGTATTCAGTCTCACACCCAGAAAGCACATGTCTTGAGAGGGTACTAGACTGGACTTTATTTCGTTCACAGAATACCCTAGGCATCTTAGCACTGCTATCACATATCTCAAATGCTGTAGAAGGTCTTCCTTTTCTTGAGCCAGAATCAGGCAGTCGTCCAAGTAAGGATAGATTTGAATTCCTTTTAGCCTGAAGTAAGCTATCACTGGAGCCAGAACCTTTGTGAATACTCTGGGCGCAGTAGATAAGCCAAAGGGCAATGCAGAGAACTGATAATGAGAATTTCCAGCTCGAAAACGCAGATACTTCCTGCAACTTAGTCTTATAGGCACATGAAGGTAAGCTTCCTTGAGATCTAAAGTTACCATCCAGTGATCTTTGCCCAGCAGAGGTAAAAGCTGTTGTAACGTCAACATTTTGAACTTGGGAATGTCCAGATAAGTGTTGAGGATAGATAAATCCAAAATTGGTCTCCACGTGTTCCCCTTCTTCGGTACTAGGAACAGGCGAGAATAAAATCCTAGGCCCCTTTCTGGCACAGGAACTGGCTGAATGGCCCCTATTTGGAGCAACAGAGAAATTTGCTTGTGAGCCTCTGTTCTTTGTAGAGGAGGAATGTCTGGCATGCCTTTGAAAGGAGGCAAGGTATGGAAATAAAACCTGTAACCGTGGTGAATGATATCCAGAACCCATCTGTCTTGGGTAATTAAATCCCAATTTTCTTTGAAAAGAGACAGCCTTCCTCCCAAAGGTGCTGCCAGGCGAGAATGTACTGGCAGCTGAAAAGGCAGGTCATTGGGTCTGTTTACGAGGACTGACCCTGCCCTCACCAGAAGTCTGAGCAGGTGAACTCCCTGTTCTAGGCCTAAAAGAACCTTGAGCTCTGCCCCTACCACGTCTAGACCTACCCCTAGACTGGGAATCATAAGCAGGATATGTCCATCCCTTAGTAGGCCAATTTCTACTAAACTTGAGGCTGCACCTGCAAAAATCCTTAACAGTTTGCATAGACTTAGCCTTGTCCTCCATTTTCTTTAAAACTGCTTCCACAGGCGAACCAAACAACACATCAGACTGTAAAGGAGCATCCAAAATCCTTGTCTTAACATGCTCAGCTAAATTCTGATCCCTCAACCAGGCGTGCCTACGAAGAACAGAACCAGTGGCAGCCACCCTCGAGGAGGCCTGCACAGCATCAAAACCACACTGCAAGGAATGCTTACCCACCTGTTCAGACACATGAACTAAATCCTGCAACTCTTTACACTCAATACCTTCAGCCAGAGCATCCACCTTAGACTTCAATTGTGAAAGGAGATAATTCTGAAATTTTAACATATGAAACTGACAATTCAACGCCCTCATGGCTAAAGTGGAAGAAGTATACACTTTCTTTCCCCATCTATCCAAAGCCCTTGCCTCTTTATCAGGAGGAACAGGATTTTTAACAACAGAAGCCTTCACACCTTTAGGCCCCTGAGAGACAGTTTCCAGGTCTGCCCTAGGACTCTTAAAAAGATACTTATGGGCTTCAGGCACCCTGTAGTACCTATCCGGTTTAACTGGGGCAGGAGGCAAAGAATCAGGATTCAGGAAGCCTCTGCAAAACATCTTCTACCACATTCAGAACAGGAGGTATAGCTAAAGGCCTATGCTGGGGTAAAAACAAGAATTCTCTAAGCCTCTTCCTGGAATCAGAGAAATCTTGACCTTCCCATTTAAAATGCTCCCTCATGGAATGCAGAGTCTCTGAAAATGAAAAATCCTCAGGAGAAGCTGAAGGAGTAGAATCATCCACATCAGAATCAGAATAAGGAGGATACTCCTGCAAGTCTTCAGCCGAAGACTCAGAAGCCTCGAACATTGCTCAAAACTCTCAAACTCAGGTTCCACCCTAGGCCTCTTATCAGGAGGGGGCATAGAACCTCTAATCATAGTAATCAAATCCTCTGCCATTTTTAGCATATGCTTCTTAGGCAAAGACCCTGAAACACTCGGAGAAACCCCACTGAAGCTAAACTAGGCCTGCCTCTTAAAGAAGCCTTGGAAACAGAAGGGGCCTAACCACCTTAGGAAGAGAGGGAAGAACAGCCACCTGAGAAGCCCCTTCAGCCTGGCCTACTTCCTGAGAGGACACATCCTGTAACAGTAAAGTTTCTCCCTGAGACTCCAAAGAAACTCCTGGCAGAACCTCCGGCTCCACTGAGCCTTCTAAAGAACCGGCGTCCGGACTGTCGGTTCTTCCACTCTAGGCTTCGCTGCTTTGTCTTTTTTTTGGCGGGCCGGAGCATCAGCATCCGCGGCATTTTATAATTACAACGCTTCCCAAACACTAACCTGACACAGTCTAACCTTCTCTTAATAGTGCGTTTGTTAAATCTAGCACAAGAGCGCATCCAACAACGTCGTGCTCAGGCCCTAAACAAGGTATACACAAAGTATGGTAATCCTTATGAGGTATCTGTTTCCCACAAGAAATACAGTTATTCACTTTTCTGACATCCGGTTAAATACTGAGGCAAGAAAAACCAAAATATTCCCCATGAGAATGCGTCTGAAACTCTGACTTCAGAAACTTTCAGAACGCCAACCTGCACTCGCAAAACTGCTTCTGCATCGGACCATGCGGCAAAAAAGACTGAGGATATGACGTCGGTCATGCGCATTAGTACCCTGACGTACTGACGTCAGTCTAATGCGCCTTGACCGACGTCAGCCATATACTTTGGTATTCGGGCCGACTGGACAGCGGACTACCCCAATAGTTAGGACTGCAGCAATGTGGAATGAAGAACATCTTTATTTGGGGATAATCAGAGTCTCTTTAATTGATGGCACGTGTGTACCCAAGAAGACTGAATGCTGTAATTAAATCAAAAGGTGCTTCAACAAATTATTAGTTTAAGGGTGTGCACACTTATGCAACCAGCGTCTTGTACTTTTTTTATTTTTTATATTTTTTTCCTCTAACAGGTTTGTTTGTTTTCAATTGAATTGTATTGTACAGGTTATAGGTCACACTGAAGATGGGAAAAGTTTTGAAATGATTTGTTGTGGTCTCATTTTGTTATATCACAAAAACCTGGAATTTTAACAGGGGTGTGTAAACTTTTTATATCCACTGTGTGTGTGTATGTATCTATATGTATATATATATATATATATATATATATATATATATATATATATATATATGTGTGTATATATATGTGTGTATATATATATATATATATATATATATATATATATATAGGTTCACGTTATATAAATGTCAAATTTCAGAATCTCAAGATCATAAAGCCGAAAGCCCGTATTAGCGAAACCCCAGAAGCTCGAAATTCAAAATTGCGACTTCTATACTAACCATACACCACACACATACACCTTCCTCACCCACACACATCCGCAAACCTACACTACATACAAGCAGGAGGGCAAGCCCCCCCTGCACCCCTCCATGTGAGAAAATGTTTCAGCCACTATCTTTAAAACATTAGCAGTCATAAGCATTAGACAAGTGAGCGAGTTAGTTATAAAAGTAGAGCATTAATTCTGATTCCCAAAGTATGGGGGGGAGGGGGCGATATCATTGGTACAACAGGTAGCATACTTACGTTTGGTGCAGAAGGCTGTGGGTTCTATTCCCACACCAGATAGATCTATTGTTCACACTGCAATGCAGGATAAAGGGGGGGGGGGTGCAATCTTTCAGATGAGATGTTAAACCGAGGTCCCATCTGCTTGAGTTGGTGATAGTTCAGCTGGATGTCAAAGATCCCAAGGCACCTATCGAAAAGAGTAGGGGAAGTTTCCCAATGACTTGGCCAAATTTCCCCTAATAGTTCAAATACTACCTCAGGTCTCCCCTGAAAAGAAGCTACTAGCCTGTTGGGGCTAACCCTGTCCACAAAGGATGGAAAATAAATAAATAAATTATAGACAGGAGCAAGGGACATGTTTCCCCCAACTTCACAACACATATCCCTTTGACCTGCCACATTTCCCAAGTCTCCCCCTTTACTGATCAGATTCCATCGTACCGTCTGAGAACCCCAACCTGACACTTATATTGAGGGGGGTATTCAGAGATAAGTAGCACTGAGCGCAAGCACTGCTTAAAACAATTAGGTGTTTTTTAAATGCTCTTAGCGTCACAGTAGGGGCTCATGTGACTAGAAATGTATATAAACTAGATGTTTAAAGGAAAACTCATTTTCTTTGTTTCTCTGTAGGCATAACAAAGGCTATGGGGAGATCAATAATAATAATAGAATTAGGTGGTTACAAAGTTAACCTGGGGTTGGGAGGATGGCTTAATGGCTAAGGTGTTTGCCTTACAAACACAAGGTGCAGGGTTTAAGTCTCACAAAGGATAATTGGCTAGGCTTAAAATGGCTTGCAAGGGCAGTTAGCTTAGTACTGAACTATGAACCTATTACTAAATGAAAAAATATACACCCAGCAATGAGTACCTGGTGGGCAAAAAGTGTATAAAAAAGAAAGAGAATATGAAAATGGAGAACTAGGCATACTGAAGTGTTGAAACTTTATGAAAGTAAACGCCTTGCTTCACTTATTAATACATTAAGCTGCTAAATATATTTATTTAGGGAGCCACAATCTCACCTGTGGCTTCCTATATGGCTCATGTTACTGTACTCTCACCTGGTTGGAAACTGACAATCACAGTCTTAACAGCTTGAGTCTGGGGCACTTGTCTTCTTCATCAAGCCCAAGTTATATCACTGAATAAACCACGTAACCCTGGTTAGAATGAAGAAGCATTGTATATACATTTTTACATTTAAGTGCATTTATTGCCTTTCATCGCATTAGAATTATCAAGATGTTATTTTAGTGCAGAATGTCCCTACTGTTTTGATAAGTACTAGCTAGCTATTGTCTCTGAAACATGTGCCTCTACCTTCAGCAAATGGATTATCATTTAGCATGGTCTGGGATCTTTGTAATGTTTCAGTTTCTGAGAAAGCCCTTTCCTGAATGGATAATCCAAAATGGGCTTTTTTACGAAGAGAATTTGCCAGTTATGTCCTAATCATTAGTTGGCAGTGCAGTGTTAACATTCTTGCAAATTAAATATCTTGAAGAAGACTACGACAAGTAATGTGGTTGCTTTTACAGGTTATCAGTAGGATTTCTGCAGCAGAACTCGGCAGGTTCTGGATTCATCTAAGAATATGAACCTGCATATTTTTGACAGTTTTTTTGTACAAGGCTGGTATTTTTAGGAGAGCATTACTAGTGTGAAGGGGGGGGGGCACATTAAAGCTGGGGTAGCAATGTATTTTTATCAGAACTTTTTCTAGATTCTTCTGGTATTATGTTTGACACTTTACAGCATAACTTTAGTTGCCACTACTGTTGCGTTAGTGTGGCGGTTGACAGATAGTCAGAGGACAAGAAGTAGGGCCTAATTATTTTTGCGGGGCTACTGGACTGATATCTTTGTTTAGGGAGCCTTTAAGGTAGGCATTAGTCAGTTTTTGTACTATACTGAACAAAATGATTGCTGATTTCCCAGGGTTTATCTATCCCTTGTCCTGAGATATTCTGTACCAAAAAGAAAGATCATGGACATGAGTTTCCCTTTAGTCTACAGTGTACAACGGGAAATGAGGTGTTGATGAGTTTGTTTATAGTTAAAGGAGCATTTCTAAAGCTGATGCAAGGCAGGTTTGCCACTAGAGTGGCAACCATTTAAGCCACCCTGAAGAATAATTGTGTGTCCTTTCTTATGAGGAATGATCTACTTCGTATGAGAAAGACTGGAAATGTATGACTTTTCTGAAGGCCTAAGCTGATGTTTTAGGTGCCATAATCTATTAAAAAAACATAATGGACAAAATTCTGTATCCATAATTTGTAACAAGCCAACATACTGTAAATGTTTACATTTTAACAGTTTTTATCCATTTTGGCTTAAATCTAATGTTGCTAAAGAGAAATTATTAGACTTTCACATTTGGCTACTTATGACCTTATGTTTTTGTTTGAGTTAGAGAATTTAGATTTTAAAAATTATGTTTATGGACAAAAGCTATCTGGAAAAATCTAACTGAGAGTTAAAGGACAAGATTCTTATCTTTGGATAAATGATTTTCCAGCTATTTTACACAAGCCATTAATGATGAACAGCAGACGAGTGACGGGGGACAGTGGGTTTAACAAATCGAGTAGACCCATGGTCCTTGCACACACCACTTTGTTTGTGTCTTTCGGCTTTTTCCCAGTTAGGGGTCACCACAGCAGAACTCCGGTCCGCTAATGATTGGCAGTAGAGTTTTACGTGCTGGCTTGCCGGGCCTAACGCACAACCTTCAACAAAGGAATACCCGTTCGCGCATGTCGTCACACAGAAGACGCTCTAACTGAGAATCGAACGGGCAACGGCTAACTGTGAGGTGACAACGCTACAGCAGCACCACCACACACACCACAATTCACCCATTTAAAAGGTAGACCAAAATAATGTGTCTTGTTTTAAGAGATCAAGAAACCAATTAGCTTTTGATAAAAACTGAACTTGACCTAAATTTGTCTTTAAGAAAGGAAGGAATGTGAAACAGATATTGGAAAATTTAGCAGGTGAGGGTAATCTGATTGCTAGTAATAGACACACAAAAGCTATGTTTAAATGTGTAAGCTGTAAACAATGCAGATGTATTTTGGAGGGCCCTTGTATTACTGTTGAGGGCTTTCACCAATCTATTAATGTCAGCATGATGTGTGATTGTGTCACATCGGGCGTGATATATATCTCTAAGTACCTCTGTTGTGATATATTTGATATAGGTGAAACCAAATGAAAGTTCCAATAAAGAATATATCAACAATGTTCTTCTGTTAAGAATGCTAGCAATGCCTTATTTAAACAATCTTTAGTGTATGGCTCTTGTACAAAATTTGTGTTTTGTGTCCTGGAGAAGGTATCACATTACAGCATGTGTAGCAACTGGGAAAATAGCTTAAAATGTTGAACTGGTTCGGCAGCTTTGACTAAATGCCAGAACATCTCCAGGTCTGAATGATTAGATTTCAATTGCAAGTGTGTTAAAAAGAAGAGCAGCAAAAATATAAACTTAAAGTTCTAGTTATGTTAAGTATTTTAATGTCTTGTCCCTTTATGAACTTAAATGATTTAACTTAGTCAATGTATATGATGGTAACCATGGGTGTTTTGTTTGTTACCAGCAGTGGCAGCTGGTGACTTCAAATCAAAGGGGGGCTGCAGGAGACAGCTGAATGGGTGGGGTCAATGGGAAGGGGTGCGGCCATCTAGAAAGGGGAGGAGCTATGCTCAAAACCACAAAAACTAAATATACTGCCCTGGGTGCCAAACCGTCATTATGAGAGTCCAATCAAGACAAAATGAAGTATAGAAGAATAAAAATATTTCAATGCATTGACTGCATGACAGCTTAATATCTAGATGGAAACAAAAAAGGTTGTGAGGCATGAAAAAATAAATTACTTTTTTTTAAATACATTAATGGAATGCCAGTCAAAATCAAGTATAAGAAAAACAAGCAGCACTCAACTCAAACCACTTCTTGCACTGCAGTTCTAATTATAATTTATATTCAGCTTTATTAAAGTACCAAGTAACATGCTGAAAGTAGAAATCTCTGATGCCCCCACTTGTAAAAATGTTCCTTATCCAAAAAAGACCTGCTGCCTGACATCTACTTGTTTCATGGGGAAAACATGATCAAAGTAAAAATGAAAAGCAAACAAGAAATAAGCTCAAGATACATTGCTTAAAAGGATTACTGTACAGGTTATGGACCACACAATTGGCATTCTGTTTACGGGTAAAGCCTGCAGAGATGATTGGAAGTCTCCAAGTGTAATGAGACTCTTAAAATAATGTAATCCTGTCCTTTATTACAAATACTGGCATATGCATTTCAATACCCAAGGCTTATACATTATCTAGTTAAGTATTCTCTACATGGCAACAGAAAGGCTTTCGATGTTGGCAGTTCTTTAACAGTATGCTTATTAAAGCTTACTTGCATCTTGCAATCTCAGCCAAGCTTACCTGATGGTCATTAAAGTATTACTACTTAAACACAGAGCAACAGGCACTTTGAGTAATAAGCATAAATCAACAGTACAAAAAATATGACAGAAACCAGACCATTCTGTAAAAATCAAGGACAGATGAAAAGCCACTTTAGTACTTGTGTCTACCTTGGATGGGGGGGGATACTCTGCACATTTATACTGCATAACTACTCCTTGCCTTGCTTCGACACATCCAGAGTCACTACATGAGGGAGTGGGGTGCAACAAGTATGTCACAGTTTGAAATGTCTCTGGCTGACTTGTGATGGCCCTGACACATTTGTCATACCTCTCAACCTCAGAGCAAGAAATCTGGGCAAAGCCATACAAAGAAATGGGACAAATCCCCAAAAATAAGGACAATGTTTAAAATATTGCTCTTATAAACTTAGAAAGATAATAGAGGTCTTGCATTAGTATGAATTTTCTGAATGGTATGAAATCTGAAACTCAAATGTCTGTCATTATTTTCTAACTTCAGTCTTTAATGATTTGTCACTAATTTGCCAAAAAAACACAATTTTATGAAAAATGGACCAAAAATGTAATGTGAAAATATAAAATAGCAACACAATACAGCTGGGAACCTGTCAAAGAAGGGACACTTTAATATTAGTACTGCTAACTTGAGCAGCTGACAAAATAAAAGAATCTACATGCATTTCTGAAATAAAAGTAATCTAACTGATTATTACAGTTATTTCTTAATTATAAACCCTCCATGTTTTCTTCCAAAATTGCTATTTTGCGGAGGGCTCATTATGGGAAGAGCAACATTTTGAGCCAAAATCAGGGACAGTTGAGAGGTTTGGCTATGTCTAATTCTATAAAGCAATTTATTTGCATGTACCTCTCAACCTGTTAATGCAATAAATCTGGACAAGGCCAAATATATTGGGGAACATATAAACAATACTAAAAATTGCTCTTGTATAAACTGAGACAGTTGATAGAACAGGTCTTACTTTAGCATGCATTTTTCTGAAGGTTATGAAGTCGGAAACTCAGTGTGTCATTATTTAGTGACTTAATTCCTAAATGATTTGCCAGAAAACCACAAATTTTATGAGGAACAAACCAAAAATAAGAAGCAAAAAATCTATTCATTCTTTGAAAATCTGGACAGTTGGGAGGTATGGTTCAGCTGGGACTGCCTAAGTTTGCCACCCTTCCCCCTCACAAAACCAAAGTCGAATGGAGCCTCCCCCTGCAGCCATTCCAATGATCTATTACTTGGCTATTTCACTCCATTTACCATAAACACTAATGTGCATACTGCTTTACTTCTATGATGATTTGAACTTCATTTGAAAGTTTTATTTTGCATTTTACAGCACAAACACTAAGACATCTGCTAAACAAACTTGGCATTAAAATGTCTCTGCCATTGAAACTCACATTCATTGAAACAACATTGAAACCCACATTCAAAGAAAATACATTTTACCTGTGGCAGATAAAGATTAATTCTGGGCTGTTTTCAAATCATAGGCCCCTTGCATATGAAACATACATGTGCTCTTTGATACACCTTCCTATTGCTTTGAACATTTTTCGTGTAAACAATGAAACAGAACACATGCACCAATGACAAAACTGCCCAATTCAGAACATTTCCATCATAAAAGTCTACTCAAACTACTACAGTCCACTATTATCAGTAAATATGCACAATTCTACAGTCCACCATTATCAGTAAATATGCACAATCTCTGAAGTAGTAAAAAAGTCATCTAAATAATTCCACGTTAAATAAATCTGTAATGAAGAGGTTGCTGCTAGCAATCACCTTTATATTTCATGGTTTCATCGAAAAATAAAGTGTCTGATGCCCCTGAGGAATACATTGCCTAAATTACATTAAAAATAAGCTAGTAATATTGCAATAGGAAATGGATGGCAAACTGATAACAGGCTCATAGTTAGTATCTTAACTTTCAGTACGGCAGCATTCACCCCTTATGGGAGTAGAACCAACAACCTTCTGCATCAAAAGCAAGTATACAACCTGTTGTGCTCTTAGCAATGTGAGCTGATTTAGCATAATCAGCACTAAACTTCTCTTCCCCTGCAGCTCTCAGCTCCTTGTAAAATCTACTCAGTACTCAACTGCATCTCAACTTTGCAGCACAAGAAATCTGGAAAAAGCCAAATTTATTGGGGTGGGTCAAAAGGGCAAAAACCAGGGACACATTAAACATTGCTTGTATAATCTTGGAAAGCATCTAGAATAAAATGCTGTGTTACCACCATACATTTTACTGCCAAGGTCCCTGTGCAAAAGAGTCAGAACAACATACCACTATGCCAAATCACCTGCTTTGTGAAAGAAAAATGCTGTGTTACCACCATACATTTTACTGCCAAGGTCCCTGTGCAAAACAGTCAGAGCAACATATCACTACACCAAATCAGCTGCTTTGTGAAAGAGAGGAAGACTGAAACTTAAATGACTATCATTTAATGAATTCAGTTCTCACCATAGCTGTCAACCTCTTAGCACAAAACACCTGGACAAACCCAGTAATGAGGGAATACAGCCCTCAAACATATTTAGTGAATTCAGTTCTTGCCATAGCTGTCAACCTTAGCACAAAAAACTTGGACAAAGCCAATAACAGGGTAATACAGTCCCAAAAATAAGGACAAAGTTCAAATAGTCATCTTATAAACTTAGAAAATTGCTATAATAAAAGGTTGTGTTACTATATATTTATTGCTAGAATAAAAAGTTGTTTTATTATGTATTTTCTGAAGAATATGAAGTCTGAAATTCAAATGCCTGTCAATTTTACTTCTTTTGGAACAAAAACAGGCCCAGGGAAAAATACTGTAGACACGTCTTTGTAAAATGGCAGGACACCAGAGCAAATCCACACAAATACAGGGATAAGATGCAGACTCCACACAGAAGGCACCCCAGCCAAGAATCAAACCAGAAAACCTATAGCTGTGAGGCAACAATACTGCCATTGCATGACTGCACCATGAAATATGTAAGGAATTAAACATTCAGAAACCTGAAGTCTGAAATTCAAATGCCTGTCAATTTTATTTAACATTTGTTAATCAGGACAGTCTGACTTGGAACAAAAAAACAATTTTCAGCAGAGGCCCAGGAAGAAATAATGCAGACATGTCTTTGTAACATGGGAGGACACAAAAGCAAACCCACACAAACACAGGGAGAAGATACAGACCCCACAAAGAAGGCACCCCAGTCAAGAATCAAACCTGAGAACCTGCAGTTGTGAGGCAACAATGCTACCACTGCACCATCAAATATCAAGCATTACAACATTTACAAATCACAGATATTATGAGGAACAGATCAGATCAGATCAAATATGAGGCAAAAATCTGCAATGTTTTTACAAATGGTGGTGGGTAGGGAATTCAGGTCTTTAACACCTGCATACAAGATACAGGGTTCAAGCCTGAGGTATTCCCTACCTAACCACCAGTATATTGCACCTGGGGCATTTTCACACACACACACACACCCCTACCTCCCTTGTAGCAAACCATACATCCAAATCCCTGTCCACACATTTACCTGTAGTAGATCTTGTAGCAAACCACTCCAAATCCCTGTCCGCAAACCACCATAAATCCAAATCCCTAAGCTATGAAAACCTGCGCAAATACAGACCCCGCCCATTGCGAGATCTCAGCAAACTCCAGACTGCTGATGTCACAGTCTGACCCCGATGCATTTTCCCAGTGGGTTCCAGAACAGTCTATGCAGTTTAAAACTGCATAGACCCTGCCTGTCGTGAGATCTCAGCAAACTCCAGACTGCTGATGTCGCAGTCTGACCCCGATGTGTTTTCCCAGCGAGTTCCAGGACAGTCTATGCAGTTTAAAACTGCATAGACTTCTGGGAGCTCCGTTCTTCATGTTTCCCAGTCAGGACTGCTGCTGAGACACTCTGCGCATGCTCCAGACTGTCTCAGCAGCAGTCCAGATTAGTGCGCATGTGCGAAAGTCCGCGATTTATCTTTTTATTTTATTACTTTTTCTTTATTTTACAGTTGAGGGGGCTGCAGTCCAGCAGTCCAATAGCACGGGCCACCCCTGGTTACCAGAGAAGTGTTTATAGTAATGCACCGCTTTCTTCAATTTTGCTGTTTTTTTTTTTTGTTTTGTTTTTTTTTTTTTTTTTTGGGGGGGGGGTCAAAGGATCAAGTTGTGATGACTGAGTAATGGCCACTGAAGGAGTTAGAAAAAGTGTTTATCTATACATCCAGAGGACATGGTTATGGAGACAGACTATGTAGGGAGTTGTTATCAATAGAATTTGTCCTAAAAGACTCAATAATTCATTGGGACAGGTTAGGATGGGAAATTCTGCATTTAAGTTGTTGACATGATTTGCTTTGCCAGTTTAAGTTGAAATCACCCTATTAATACTACTTTTAAGCCTTTTTTAGTTTAATTAGAATTGATGGTTGAGCCAAAGGTAATAAAGTGAGTGCTAACATGGGACATTAGTGCTTTAGTACAGTGAATCTGGTTGTTATGGTAGTGAATGGCAGCCCTGGGTTGGAGTACATATTACCTTGAAAATCATAATACAGGAGGTATGTGCTGAGGTTTATAGAGATTTGCTAAACATTTCTTGAAAGATAAAAAATGTATTGAAGGTTAAAAATCTTTTAAGGAAGTATATTCTGATGAAAAAGAGGTTTTAGTAAGCTAGATTGTGTGTAGAGGTCCCACCAGGTGACTGGTGCTGTTACTGTACATTTTTTTCCTAATGTTTTTTGATTATAGCAGGTTTTAATTTAGATGTAATAAGGTGTGTGGAAAATATCCAACAAGTGTAGGGTTGCTCTGAAAATAAGTGCAATAGGTAGCGTCAGAAATCTGATCCTACAAAGTTTGAGCATGATGATCATATAGTTAGATGCTAGGAGTTTTGTATCATGTGGGTAGGTTTACAGTTTTGTATTGTGTGGGGAGGTGTGGTATCCCTTCCTCTGGGCCAGTAATCAAAGACCCTGAATCCTCACCACTGATACTGGTGATGGAAGTTCCCTGGGAACAAGATAGATACACACAGTATTTCTAGATGCAGCTCTCTGCACTAAGCACAATTTCCCTTAAGAGCACACAGGGAACACAGTGTGAGGGCTGGGTTCCCTCTTTCTATCCAGGCCCCCAATAAGACTCCCCACTGGCACAGCTGTAGAGTTGAGACTTCAGCTGAGTGTCCCAGGCCAAGTCATCCACCTACCTTTCTGTGAAACCAGTGCTCTGTGTCCCTGCTCCAAGTAGCTGGCACACGCACTCTTTGAGATTTGATTTTCACACATACACACACACACACACACACACACACACACACACACACACACACACACACACACACACACACACACACACACACACTTTGAGATTTGATTTTCACACACACACACACACACACACACACACACACACACACACACACACACACACAAGATTTACTAACTATGCCCCTCTGCCCAGACTATAAGGTAGATACTGGCAACAGGACACTCCAAAGCTAGCTACTCTAACTCTCTTACAAGGGTACTCAGTTTTACTGAGTAAAATTAATACTAATAGAAATGGTAATGTTAGACCAATGTAGTAAGGCTTTCAGGAGCAACCACGGTGTCACTAAACAAATATAAGTACTCTCAAAAGTTAAAGCATTCTCTAAAAGACCATACACAATGAAAAGTTTAAATATATTTAATAATAAATAATAAAGAACATGAAAATGCTACATATGCATTTGCAATCAACACCAGAGTTTCAATTACAGGAAATATTAAAAATAACACAGATAGATTCACACAGATACAGAAAAACAGTACTTAACTAATCTCACTATATTTTCCTGACTGATCTAAAGATTTACTATCCCCTTGTTCACTTACTACAGCAAGGCAGAGAGGGGTCCTTCTTGTCCAGGTTTAAAAAAAAATAACTGCTGTCTCATTTAGTATTAAAACATAATTTCACTACTGGATTACTGAATGACATCACATAAATCTGGCCATCTGACTTCTGGTTCCCATACTACCCCCCTTTACTAAAAACTGCACCAGAATCTCACACATACATGTTATCATACACACAGATAGAGCTTTGCTAAGATGTTTTATAGCATCTGGAAGCCATTAAACCATTTCAACACTTCCACCTTTCAGGGTAGCAATTAGTTCATTGCTAAGCACAATACAGCAGGATTCCTAGTCTTTGTTTTCACAGACATTTTGTGTCTGGATGTAATCAGAACTGTAAGATACAGTGTTTATGACTTTCCAGGAAATTTAATTTCAGACTATTTTTTAAAGTTAGCTGTACTGAGATTAACCTCTTCTCTTCCAGTATCCTCTGTTACAGTATATTAATTCCAACAGTTACAATACAGTCTGACATACAGGTGTATTTCTTTTTCTGTCCAGCAGGACCCTCTGCTGGTACATTTTTAGCACAAAGAACTTTACAAATACATTTTCAGCACAACAACCTGTACATATCAGGTTGATATACAAATGACATATAATTCTTTACAAAATTCCAGATAGCTATGCTGACATATGTTACACATCCACTGCCCTACTTCTCCTGACATAGCTGGCAATACCTCACATTGTCACAGTAGGTTTGCAGTTTTGTATTGTGTGGTAGATTTGCAGTTTTGTATCATTTAGGTAGGTTTGCAGTTTTGTATTGTATGGTAGCTTTGCATGCAGCCACTGACTTGATTCTCCTATATGTATCCAGGTACCCAGTAGCCACATTTCTGCCATACTTTATTAAGATGAGCAGGTATATTTTATCTCCTGCATTACTAGAATAAAATGAGCATGGTGTTCACTACTTAAAAAATGTGGACTGTTGCCAAGATAACAAAACTACCAGAAGATTATAATAGTAACATAAGGAGAAACTGCTTTACATATCTAGTCTTAGATGGTGGGTAATCTCCTAGAATAACATATTTCTTCTGTTCATTAATAACTGCTTTATAAAAGTAATAGCACTGTTCTAAGAGAGCAATTTTATGGAACATGCCAGAATTCTAGTTATAAATAATGTATTCCAGTAATGCAGGAGATAAAATATACCTGCTCATCTTTATGAGTGTGGCAGAAATGTAGCTGCTGGGTACCATAGATGCTGTGTGCAGTGTTTAATATGAAAAAAAAAATAGCAATCATGGTAGACATGAAATTAGAAGGGAAGTCAGTTAACTCTGACACCAGAAGCTGTGTCTTGGTAATGAATTGCTTAAATTCAGAAGTCAGAGCAGAGTTTTGTGAGCAAATGATAATATACTGAGAAATTATATAAAGTAGAATTTGAAAAATACAGGGAGCTGACTGGCTGCATGGTGCAGAGGGGTGGAGTCTGTACAGTAATCCAGGTGAAAGGAGGTAGATTAGCAGCTCCAGCCCAAAACAGACCAGTCAGGGAGAGGGAGAAGTAAAGGGAAGTAGTCGTCTTGCTGCTCCCCAAGCAGGTCGGAGGTATTTGATTACACTTGGGGTCAAACTGGCTGCTGCAGTCTCCCTGGTGGAAATCAGAGAGACACCCCCTTGTACTCTAATGAGAGGGGCATGACTATTAGAGGGAACACCCATTGTATAAGTGAGGGGTGCCCTCTGTAGGTGGTCTGTTACATGCCTTTCCCCTTCACTTGGCTGAGTGTGTATAGTTAAGGCCAAGGGAGAAAAACAGATAAAAATGTGAACTGCCCCTGATGCTGTTTAACTGATGGCTCCTCTGGGTCAATCCTAGCCCCAGTAAAGGTGAAGAAATGTGACAGTTAGCTTGGAGGGAACTGATGGTTGACAGACATTGGGACTAAGAAGCCCACAAAAAAGATGATACTTTGAGTTGCTCATGTGAGAAGTACTTTTAAAAAATAAGAGGGAACTTCACCTTTGATAGTAGTTGAAGGCATTGAAACATGAGATGGGAAAAAGCTGGCTGGAAAAATTGCATATTAAACTGGGAAGAAATAAGGCACATGCATTCTGAAAGTGAGGCTTTAGAAAAACGTGTTTATCAAACAAAATGTGCTTACACAAGAGATGGGTATGTTAAAAGATACTATGGCCACTATTCATGTTTCAGCATATACCAAACATACATTCTTCAAGCCCAGAACTCCTCCTTATACAAAGCATTGTAAGGCAGAATAATAAGTCAACAGATTGTTCAATGTTGAAAGAAAAAAATATGCCTCATGGTAAATATTCAGAATGAACTGCTGCTCTGATACGAATATTGAAACATGATGGAACTATTAGAGTGTATGGAGATTATAAACTGACTGTTATCCAAGTAGCTTCTTTGGAGTAGTAACCCAGAGGCATAGCTGAGGCAAAGGGGGTAGCTGCCCTAGATATATGGTGTTCGGGTACACAATGGGGAGAAAATGATTGGTCATTAATATACTACTGGCAGTCAGAAATGAATGCTGATAGTGCACTTGCAGTCAGGGCTGAAGTACTTCAGAGCTTTGTCTGTGGTAAATGTGTACCAAGCTGCTTGCTACAAATGTAGCAAGTGGTTTAATACATTTTTCAAAGAAGAAAGAACTTTCTATCAGTAATCAAGTATGAGAGGACTTTTTTGTCTGAAAAGTTGAGGGGGATGCCAGACTGGAGATCAGCACATTCTCCCAGAATAGGTCAGTACACCACTGTAGTACCCTGTACCTTAATTAGAAATATTTTTGCACTGTAGGACAAGTACCATGGGATCTCACAATTATATATGAGCCATAGTTATTAACAATTTATTTTATGATCAAACTTTGACATATGTGTCCTTAAATACTCCTAAAGGAGCATTCATAGGTTAGTACTAGGCTAACTGCCTTTGTGGGCCATTTTAAGCCTAGCCATTTACCTCATCTGAGAATCAAACCCTGCACCTTGTGTTTGTAAGGTAAACATCTCAACCATTATGCCAACCTCCCACCCCTCACATACAACTCTTCATCCTTTGGGGTAGCATCGATGCTTGTTATACTTCAGGACACAATAGAAGCCTTGTAACAATTAGTGTCACTTGCTGTGTAGGGGTATACTAGGCTAACGACCACTGGAGTTATATAAACCTAGCCATGTTACCCAAATGTATTCCGCAAGTTATTGTACTTTGGAGGTTATTTTAAGGGGGTGTTTGTTAGTTATGGCATGATCCAATTGCTGCTTCTGTCCATCAGAGACATAGCTGTCAGATAAGTGGTGAATTTCCACTTTCCCATCCACTGCTCCAGGTTGCTCTTGAATAGGGTTAGGGAAGGGCTCTGCTTCACATAGATGGGAAGCTATTCCAGAGAATGGGGATTCTCCCAGATACATAGCTATTTCTCTGGCATGTCCTTTTTAAGTTGCAAGCAAAGCTTAAACTATTAGATCTAGTAGTTCTGGCATTGTTCATTTTGTGGATATGCAAAAGGTTCATCAGAGCAGGATCCAAGGATGCCTTGTATACCAGGAATAAATAGCATCTCAGCAGTCTGTAGTAAACAGAGTATAGAGATAGGGCTTTGAGGTGATCGGTATAGGACATTGTGTTTACTCTCTATATTCCTTTTGTGGAGAACCTCTGTGGATGTTCCAGTTGTTGCATGTGCCTGGTCAGGAACATACTGAAAGGGGCGTTATACTCAATGATGGGTCTGATGATGGCTGAGTATAGGGGTACAATGACTTCCCTGCATCGAGGACAATGCCTTTTCTTAAGATGAGTGACATAGAATGATTTTCTTGCAACCTTAGATACATGTTGGTCAAAAGCCGGGTTACTACCTACGTGAGTCCCCAAATTCCTGACTACTCTGTCTACCTTTCGAGTTGTTTTGAGGCCACTGTGTGGCCGACTTCCCAAAATGATATCCTAATAACTGAGAAATGTTTATAGAACTTAGGGGAAATGTTGAGAAGAATGAAAAATTTAAAGATGCATTTTAAAAGAAAGAACTTTTTTTTTTTTAAAGTAATAGGATACTTTGGCTGTGTAGCAGATACACATGTTTTTTCAGACAACAAAAGTAAAACCTATCATTATGCACTGAGATTTGCTGAAAAGGTATTCACAACTAGATAATATGGATTAGCCATATTTGTTTGTAATCCGGAGAGTTTGTATTTGTATGTCACGCCTCTACTTTATACTCGCAATACAAACCACAGACATGTTTGTTCAATGAAAAGAAAACCTGTTTCACAGCTATGAACATCAAGAGAATGGCTCTGCATAATACATTGTCTACATTTCAAGAAATGGTCATACTAATGTCAATGAAAGTAAGAGAGTATGAATCCCCTTCATAGGAATCTCATTCTAGAAATGTTTACAAAAGAAGGCAGCACTGAGCAGGTTTATAATAACGCCCATTTAGCACCTTAACACCCATGGGCATGGCCTTAAAAGGCATGGTCTAGACAGCACAGCATGCGGACTTTGCCGAAGGATCCCTTGAGGAAAATATTCTGAGCTCTGACTGATAATACTTCAAAATGAATGGATATGAGTGCCATGAATTACTCTGTATTTGAAACAAGCATTGAAAAATTAAGTAACCACTGACAAATTAAAGTACTTTTAATTTTCATGGTATTCCAGAAATGGCAGTTTCTGATAATTAAGTGTGGTATTAGGGAATGGGATACAGTTAAGTAACTTCCAATCTGCTTTGTTCTTGATTTAGTCTTGCAGAAAGGGCTATACAGACTTTAAAGGAAGGGATGAAGAAAAGGAAAGGTAAGACTATAGAAATAAAACTGCCGTTTTTGTATAAGAACATTACACCTCAGGTGACAATACACTTCTCTCCTACAGAAATGCTTTTTCCCTGAAGGACAAGATAGGCATTTGACCAACCTTTATTGGATTTGAAGAAAAAAATATATAAAAAATGTTTTCTGTGGCAGCCATTTAATAAAAGTGCTA
Organism: Protopterus annectens; assembly: GCF_019279795.1. NCBI lineage: Eukaryota > Metazoa > Chordata > Ceratodontiformes > Protopteridae > Protopterus > Protopterus annectens. Next base: position 46,901,760 of record NC_056732.1, on the reverse strand, counting down.
TCAATTATGGATGTAAATGGATTCTAGGAGTAATTGTGAATTGGCTGGAATCTGTGTCTTATAAGGTGGTTGCACAAAAAGGTTTAGCTCTAAAGAGCTATGTAAATTATATTACAGTTCACAAAGAGTGTATCAGTCTATGAGCATGAAAAAGACGAAGTGAACTCAATGTGCAGCTCCTATGTTTCTACAAGTTTGTTGGCACAGACACCTGACATATCTGGGAAAATTGCAGTTAGGAACCTGTAACCACACATGTATTCTTTGAAATTTTCAGGCCTACTATTTGCCACTCCACTTAGATTAAGTTCATAGGTTAGTACTAGGCTAACTGCCCTTGTGTGCCATTGTAATTCTAGCCAAATATCCCTTGTGAGACTCAAACCCTGCACCTTGTGCTTGTAAGGCAAACAGCTTAACCATTAAGCCACCCTCCCAAACCCCTATTTGATGAATGATACACCCCCTTCTTGCATGAAAAACGCTGTTAGCAGCAAAATATTTTTTGTAGAAAGCACAAGGATGAACTCTGTTTTCACTGAAGCCCAAACAATCTAGCCAGACCTTTCTAGAACAGATAAATGACTCTGAAGGCTTTAGGAGGTAAATTATTGTATTGCTGCATGTCAGTGCTACACACATGAAATACATAACATTTTTAGTTTATCAAAATTTAGGGTATTATAACCAAATATTCCTGTACTAAGTCTGCAGTTATATATATAATTATTTTAGTTTAAGAATGTGTAGCAATTTGTACCTATCTTTCTCTCTCTCTCTCTCTCTCTGTACACACACACACACGCACACACACACACACACACACACATATATATATATATATATATATATATATATATATATATATGTGTATATATGTATGTATGTATTCATGTTATATTATATTACTTGCAGTACTGGACAGTGACCATTAGATGGCAAATGTGTTTCAGAGGGTAAGAGCTGTTTGTGATACAGTTGTTTTGTTCCTGTTCATATGACTAAAGCTGCATTTTTTATTGCTTTCACAGTGTCTTCAACGCATATTAAAGTTGATGAGCCATTAAAGGAGTCTTGTCAAGGATATAGTCCTGATGATGTGAACTTTATATAGTCCTGATGATGTGAACTTTATAGACTTCCTGTAGGGACTGGCCCAAGGCAGTAATGACCTGGAGTGCTATTAGACATCTGTTCTTTCCTAGAAGGTCAGGAGGCGGGCACAGTGTTTGTGGGCCCACTGGTGGAGGTTGGCTGGAAGTGCTCCAGTTTTTGATACTAGTAGCTTTGGGTAGATGTTGCTATGTGTATACCATGGTATTGGAAGTGCTCCAGTTTTTGATACTATTAGCTTTGGGTAGATGTTGCTATGTGTATACCATGGTATTGGAAGTGCTCCAGTTTTTTATACTAGTAGCTTTGGGTAGATGTTGCTATGTGTATACCATGGTATCACCGCACTTCCTCTCCAAAAGTAGAAAATAGTATGTTTGGAAGGAGATCTCCGGCTACCTGTTTACATACCCCGATTGTCATGGCTTGCATAGTTTGCAGATTACATCTTCTGCTAAGTGTTAACTACTTTATCAAGCGGTTGACTCTTTTGCAAGACAGATGACTAAAAATTGTCAAGAGTTAGAAAAAAAAAGTCAAAAGGGCTCAGTGTAGTTAATGTCTTCCCACAACACAAATCCTGGATACAGCGGGAAAATGAAATGTGCAGTTCTGTGCTGGTTAGTACATGAAAAAAAGGAATCTGGTTATTGTATTACAACAGTATAAAAAGGACTCGAGTATTACCTTCTAGTGATTTATGAGAAACTGCTGTAGATTTTTGACAGAACTAATATTCACTGGAGATTTATTTATGACTGTGTCATTCAAAGAAGACATGGTAAATAAATTAATATAGGGGAAAATGTAAGGATTCTGGCAGTGATGCTAGATCCCTTTTTGCACTTAAAATGTTCTGTAAATTTGCTTCTCTGTCTTGGGACATATGCAACTTTCTGTATTCTACATCTTGGTGGTATTATGATTTCTGCTATTGTTATAAGGTGGAATGCTTCTTCTATCATGAACCCATCTTATTATATGGTGACAGAGATGCTTTGTTCATTGTTACAAGAGGACCTACGCTGGATGTTCAGAACAGGATATTAGTTGAAGGGCCCTCGCAGAACATTAAATAGTTAAACAGAGGATTATGATTGGGTCTTTGACCATAAACAGTGTGTTATGTGCTTAAGACACGGGCGTCAATACATTAAGCTAAAAAGCACAGCTCTCAAACCCTCAGCAGAAGAAGTGGTGACAAAATCTAAACTAATGAGGGGCAAAGGACCAAAGTTGTTGTGGCTTTTGGCTTTTCCCGGTTAGGGGTCGCCACAGCGGAACTCTGGTCCGCTAATGATTGGCAGTTGATTTTTACATACAGAGTTGCCAGCCCTGATGCACAACCTTCAACGAAGGTACGTCCATTCACGCATGTCTCCACACAGAAGACGCTCTAACTGAGAGTCGAACTGGACAGCGTCTTACTGTGAGGCGACAACGCTACCGCAGCACCACCACCGTGGATCGGGTAAAGGACAAAAGTGAGGTACTGATTTTAAGTATTGCTTATATATGCTTATACAGTTTCTAGAATAATGGGCTTTGCATTAGCATGCATTTTCTGGGGAATATGAAGTCTGAAATTCAAATATCTGTCATTATTTAATGCTTTATTTCTCAACGATTTGCCAGAAAAACAAAAATGTTATGAGGAATAGACCAAAACATAAGAGGCAAAATTTGAGACATTCTGCAGAATGAAGGACAGTTGAGAGTTATGCTCAAGAGTGAAACTTGAGAGGTGAATCTTTACATCTACACTGAGACCACATATGAAGCAGGGATCTTATTAGAGACACCATATAGTAGTTCTTTGTAGGGTGGAGTTTCACCTGAGCCCATGTACTGTAACAGTTAGAGAGTACACCTGGTCTCAGGTGCTGCTAAGCACTGAAGTAGGAAGCTGACAATAGGATACAAAACAAAAAAAAGCAAGATCATAGAATGAGTACTCTGACGAGGAATATTTGATGAATAATTACATTATTTTCTAAATATTACTTTTGTTGGGCTGCTTATTTTGTGACTTTATATTTCATTTTTCAAGTCATCATGCTGCTACATTGTACTAATGTCACAGACTGGGTGTGTCAGAGTTGCATGCAGCAATCACACTAAAATCATTTTATTTCATCTCTTGTTTTATTTAAATTTAATTTTTTGGTTTCTTTTTCAAAAGACTTCAGAAATCAGTGAGTAGATGCAATTTGGCAATCCCACTGCCTTCCAGCTTTTCTGGTTAAGTCAGAGTTTTGTACTTGATCTTGAAAAGCTGTTAAAATCTTCATTCCATCTTCCTAAAAAAACGTTGAATGGATTGGTTAACTGCTTTACAGGTTTTTGCACTTCCCCCACATGCATGTAGTGGCTGCCAAACCCGGTAATGCTCTAATGTAAAGCTAGACCTTAGCAGTGGAGAGAGAGGGTACTTAAAAGTTTGTTAAGCACTTTTATTATGCCAAAGGGGTGCTTAACAAGCATATAATTTCTCCAGTTTTGGAGCACAATCATAATGCTCCGTGTAATACATCTATTTTACACACACTTGGTACATCAGGAAACTTCAATTACTTTATATTCCTTACACATATGGACTAAAAGAAGGTTTGTAATTCAGTAAGTGGCATACCACTGTTGTTAAACTTGTTATTTTAGTTGCAGTTTTAATTGTTTAGTTGAATCTGATCCTTCATAACCTTAAGGACTTTGGCACACCAGACCTGTCTGTTAAGAATTTCTTCTTTAAGTTCTTGCAGATTTATATTCATTACTTCAGTAATGCTGTCCATCCTCTTTACCCTCTGCCACCCCTTCTTGTTTTTCCTTTAATCTTTTACAGAATCAGTGTATTCTCTAGTGAATCCTGTCCTTACATTATATGGCCAAAGTGTTTGAGTTCAAGTTTTATTATCAGGCTTTCCAGTGAACAATCTAGATCAGTTTCCTTATTTGTTAACTGGTCTGATCCTCCAGTGCATGGATTTCTCAGAAGCTTTTTCAACTGCCAGAGTTCAGACCATCAGTTTGCTGGGGCATTGCCTTACTTATAGTCCAACTCTCACAAATGCACATTACTACTGAGTCACACAGTATGCAAATGATAGTAGAAAGGCTCAAGCCCTGTACACTTAACTAGTGTTTTGGAACCTTAATCCTCTGCACCACCTGCCAGGTCTTCATTTACTTATGTGACGCCCCCCACTGCTACCAATATGTGATGGGAACCAATATGTGTCATCTCTACACTGGGCCAGTAATCTAGGAGCCTGAATCCTCTGGAGAGGGACGTGCACTTAGAATAGAAATGGATGCACTCAGTATTTCCAGATGCAGACCTCTCTGCATCAAGTACAATTTCCCTTAAGAGCACACAGGCAACACACTCAGCCTGGGGTATGGATGTCTCTATATCTGTCTCCCTCCAGATCCCCAATAAGACTTCCCGCTGGTACAGTTGTAGGGTTAGCTCATTAGCCGAGTGTCAAGCCAAGTCCTCCAGCACCCTCTCTGTAAAGCAAGTGCTTCATGCCCCTGCCCCAAGTAGCTGACACACACACACACACACACACACACACACACACACACACACACACACACACACTGTTTAAGATTTAATATTCACACACACCCACACACCTGCGAAAGGCTGGCACATTCATAAATTCCAACGCCCTGGATCAACTAATCCATAGTCCCACCAGGGGCTCCAATATCCTAGACCTGGTCATTACCAACATGGGAAATCAATGCTCCATACCTATGGTCACCCCCTCGTTAGTCAGGTCTGACCATAAGCTAATCACCCTTAACATCCACATCCCACCCCCCACCCCCCAGTAAAGAAACCACCATAAAAACTTCTCCAAAGCCAACTTCATGCTACTCAAGTCAGAAGTGACAAACTTCATGACACCCATGCAGACGGAACTGAAAGTTCAACTGCTGAATCCTACACTAAGGCACTGTATGAGCACATCCACTCATGCATGAATCGTGCCATCCCAAATAGAACCAAAATGCTCTCATCCAAAAAGGAAGCCAATCTGGTGGTCCCCTGCCATAAACAAACTTTACAACAAAAGGAAGAAACTTTTGCAGAAAAGAGGAAAATCCCAGGATGCAAAACTCCTTACTAGCCTCAGTAAGAAACTGAAATGCCTCATAAAATCCTCCAAAGCTAGTTACGAAAATAAAATTGCCAAAGATTCCAAAGACAACCACAAAGCATTCTATAACTATGTCAAGAATCTAAATGGCAATGCTCAGATCTGCTCTGAGCTAAAACAGAATGGCATTAAATATACTGATCGATTCAGTGCCAACTTCACCCCCTCTCACCCTAAATGGCTTATCTCAATACAGGAAGATTGCCAAATTCCAGTAATAACGGCCACACACTCTAAAGCCAAGAATACAGCATCCATGGGACCAGATGACATCCCTGTGTACTACATGAACTACAATATGAACTAGCACCTCACCTAAGTGTCATGTTTAATCATAGCCTCACCTCAGGTTTTATCCCAATCCACAAGGGGGATCTACCTTGGATCCCGGAAACTACTGTCCCATCAGTCTGACAAGCCTTATCTGCAAGGCCATGGAGCGTATTATCATGGAACTTATAAACAAAGACATTGGCAACCTTCAAACACTGGACCCCACCCAGTTTGGGTTTGTGAAGGGCCGATCTTGTCTCCTGAACCTGATTGACTTCTTTGAATCAGTCTCCAGAGCCATGGACAAGGGTAAGGTGGTCCACACAACCTATCTAGACCTTGCCAAGGCCTTTGACACCATACCCCACACTGGAATCATAGATAAACTTACTAAGTTGAGCATTAATCCCTATGTCACCCAATGGGTTGCTAAATGGCTTACTGATAGAACCCACACTGTAAAAGTAGCCGACTCCAAATCCAGCTCCAGACAAGTGACAAGTGGAGTACCTCAGGGTTCAGTCCTGGGGCTGCTCTTGTTTGGCATCTACTTCTCTGAAGTACAGGTCAACACTAAGGGACTCTAACAAAGTTTGCAGATGACTGCAAACTGGGATCCCAAATGATGTGGATACTCTACAAAAGGGCCTTACAGAAAGAGATAGAGCCATGGGCTCAAGCTCAATGCCAAGAAATGTATTGTTATCCCCTTTGGGAAAAACATGTATCCATGAATTACCATATAGGTGGCAGTACACTAAACACAGAAAGTGTGATAAGAGACTTAGGGACACAGGTGGACAGTGGTCTCACCACAACAGTCAGGAAATCCTTCTATGTGGCACACCTCATCACGAAGGGCTTTTCATCCAGAAAAGGAGGTCATTGTCCCACTGTACTCATCCCTCATTAGACCCATTATAGAATACAATGCCCCATTTGGTATGTACCTCTCAAGACATCTGCAACAACTGGAAAGGCCTCAGAAATACCTCACTAAAAGAATCACAGGCCTAAAGCAGATGCCCAACAAACTCCAGCTATACACTCAGAGGCAATCTCTGCTTAACATACAAGGCCATGTCAAACCCAGAGCTGTTGGACATGCTACACTTAAAGAAATCCCAATCCCTCAGAGCTACACTCTCCAGGGATCTTAACCTTGTCATCACAATAAACAAAACATGCTGGAGGGATAGGTTCCTGATCCAGCGACTCCCAGACTCTGGAATAGATTGCCCATACATGTCAAGCAGAGTGCCTCTTTGGACATCTTCAAGAGGAACCTTGATGATTGGATGGGAGAAAGGAAATTCACTGCTAGACAGGGGTCCAGGAAAGTAAATAATGTGGGAAGAAATAGCCAGGGAATTGTTGGCCCTAGGGCTGATAGCCTAGTACCAACCTATGAACCTATGAACCTATGAACTAGCTATGCCCCCTTCTGCCCAGACTATTAGGTAAAGTCACTGCCAGCATACAATTCACAACAGCTATGCTTAGGCCCTTAACAAAAGGTGTCCAGTTATACTGTGCAATATTAATACTAATACAAACGGCAGTGGTTCACCAAGATGGCTAGGCCTTCTGGAGTGGCCCACACAGTGATAACAAATAAATATAAGTACTCTGAAAGGTTAGATACTAAGGACCAGCCACAATAATAGTTTTAAATATATTTAATAATAAATAATAAAAGTACATGAAAATACTAAATATATATTCACAGTAAACCACAGAGTTCAGATCACAGGAAATATTGAAAAGAGCATTGATGGACAGACTCAGACAAATAAAGAAAAACAATATCTAAACTAAGCTTTACTATATTCCCGACTGAATCTAGGAGAATTTATTGTTCCCTAATAACTTACTTGGGCAAGACAAGCTGAAATATGTGAGCAGTCTTTCTAGTCAAGCTTTCTAAATGGAATACTCTATATTTTGAGATTACTCTCTGTAAAATAAAATATCCAAGATAACTTGCAGAATTACATCATCTGGTCACCTGACTCTATGTTCCCACAATATTTCCTTTTGAGGTTCTACTTGAAAGGGTTGACTTACCAGAATGTCGACTCGACCATTTACAACAGCAAACTCCTAGAATGGCGAATTTCGCCTCCAGGACACAAACCAGTTGGCCACCAGTGGTGAACTTTGCCCTTTCCTCCACTATAGTGTGATCTCAGTGCTGGTATAGTTAGGTAGGGGGGTGTGGGCCCCCCCCTCTGGTGGGTTTTACTTATTTATTATTTTATTTTTTCCAATATGGTGGGTTCAATTTACAAATTTTGTCATTTTTCTGGGAAATTAACCACTTGGCCACCACTGAGGACTATAACATAATTTGTAAATTAAACTCACTGTATTGGAAAAAATAAAATAATATAAAATAAAACACACTGCCCACTTAAATATACCAACTCCAAGATCGCACTGTAGCGGAGGAAAGGACAAAGTTCGTCAGTGCAGGCCAAGTGGTTAGTTTCCCGGAGGCAAAATTTGCCATTCCAGGAGTTTGCTGTTGTAAATCGTCGATGTTGTGGTCTTGCAGTTAAGAGTCGATGCTCTGGTAAGCTGACCTTTTGAAGTAGAACCGCTTTTGAAGCTTGAGACATGAATTGAACATAAACAGCTGCAATACACATCCAAATGTTTATGGCAGTGCCTGCAAGCCTCCCCTCTTTTCACTGAGCTAATGAACAAAGACACTGTCCCAGACCCAGCGTCTCTGGTCCTACTCAGCACTGTGGGATGCATTTTAGTGATTTAACAACTCATTTATATTTTTCCTTATTTTTCTTAAAATAAGCCGTCTGGTTAACCTTTGCTGTGTCAGTGTCCTCTATTAAAAAATATACATTTAATTCAGTTACAATAATATATGCACATTTCTCTTCATTTGAGCAGGATGCACGTTTGATATATTTTAACACAATTAACACAAAAAAGGTCACAGATACATTTTCAGCACAAGCATCTATACAGATCATGTTGACATACTAATGACATACAATTATTTACAAAATTCCAGCTAGTTGTGCTGGCACAAGTCATACATCCACTGCCCCACTTCACCTGGCATGGCTGGCAGTACCTCCCATCATCACATCTCTCCCCTCACTTTAAAGAATCAAGCTAGTTTTTCAAGTGACCCTTGAGAAACATGGCTTAAGAGAAATAAGCCTATCCAGGAATATGTTGCCCCATTCCCTGTCTTGAGATTCCATCTGTCTTTGCATTGCTGACCCCCACTACAATGTTCAATGTCATATCATATGCCTGCAACCCTAGGCTCTGCCACAGTAACTTGGGATTTTGCTGGCTGGCTCACTGTAAGCCATAGACCCCCATCAGACTCCTCCTGCCTCCTACTGCAAATACTCAGCACAAGGTTCTCCCTGTCATGGTAAGGTTTTGTCATGTTAACATGGTACAGTTTGTGCCCCTGACTAGCAGTCATACCATGTAGTTAACATCACTGACCTTCCTTACCACCTTGTAGAGTCCCCCCCAAGCTGCCTGCAGCTTGTTTTGTCTGACAGGAATGAGAACCATAACCTGTTGTCCCACAGCATACTCTCTGGCTCAAGCATTACTGTCATACCAGACCTTTTTCTGCTGTTGGGCTCCTGCCAGCTTTTCCTGGGCCAAGCCTATGAACTCCCTGAGCCTTGTCCTGAGATTTAGAGCATATACCACAACAGACTCCATGTGGAACTCACACTCACTCTCCCACTCATCATGAATCAAATCTAGAGGTCCCCTCCCCTTATGCCCATACAGCAACTCAAAGGGTGAATTAAATGTGGATTCCTGGGTACCTCTCTGTAAGCAAACAACAGATGGGGCAAATATTTATCCCACTCTCTCTTAAAATGGTCTGCAAATGCCCATAGCATGGTCTTTAGTGTAGAGTTTAACCTCTTCACAAGACCATTAGTCTGGGGGTTGTAGGGGTGGTCTTTAGGTACTTCACCCCACAGCAGTCCCACAGACAAGCCTGCAAGTCTGACATGAAATTGGCACCTCTGTAAGTCAGTATTTCTCTTGGGAAACATACCCTGCTGAAAATCTCTAGCAAAACATTTGCCACCTTCTCTGCCTCAATGGAGGACAGAGCCACCACCTCAGGGTATCTAGTAGCAAAATCTACTACCACTAGGATATACATTTTCCCTGTGGAACTTGGGGTAGTTAGAGGCCCCACAATATCCATAGCTACCCTCTGAAATGGCTCCTCAATCAAAGGCAAAAGCATTAAAGGAGCTTTGACCTTGTTTCCTGCCTTGCCTACTTTTTGGCACTGCTCACAGGTCCTACAGTACCCTGATATATCCCTGGAAATCCCAGGCCAATAAAAGTTCTGCATAATACATCTCTTGGTATGCTTTATGCCCATATGACCTGCAATGGGAATGTCATGGGCTATGGCTAGAAATGTCAGACGGTAGGCTATGGGCACTACCAACTGCAGTATTACCTCACCTTCTAGCCCACCCTCAGGGGTCCCCTCTCTCTACAGTAACCCTTTGTTCCAGGATACAGACTCCCCTTTTCCTTGAGGATCAGTGCCTCCCTTGCCACCTCCCTCAAGCCTTGTAATGCAGGGTCTGAGAGCTGAGCCTGTCTCAAATCTCTCGTTTAACTCTTCCCAGCTCCCCTTCCACAGGAAGTCTGGTATCCTCTGACAGCAGTGCCTCACTGTCAGCCTGGGTACTACTACTCACCTCTGCCCTTGCAGTCACTCTGTCCAAAGGAACATAGGTACCCACCAGCAGCTGTGACTCACCTTCAGTCGCACTGCTACAGGGTAGCTCCCTCCCTGAAGTAGCCACATCACTCATCCTGGCTTCAGGTGTGCGGTCTGTCTGGGTCTCCCTCAGCCTGTCTCCAAGCTTGACTATGTGTCACTGCATGCACACAAGCTACTGCATTATCAAAATCATTCCCTATCAAGACATCCGTGGGGATATCCTCAAATACACCGACTTGCTTGTTTCCTTTTCCACCCTCCCAGTCATGGTGAACCCTGGCTAAAGGGATTTGGAATAAGATCCTCCTAAAACTCTGACTGGAGTCGACTGCCCAAGCAAGTACTGCTCCTCTTTAACCACTGCTGGCTTCACAATGATTATATCAGAGGCTGTGTCTCTCTTGGCAGTGGCCTGTTTCCCATCCACCAAGATCAGATATAAACTCTGCTGGTATTTTGGTACCTATGATGTCTCCAGACAACTTACCACTGGCATTCTGTTATTTCCACTTGCTGGTTCCCCCACCTGTTCTTCCCCACCTTGTCCCTGTACATGGCCCCACTGGTTTCATTTAAAACATTTAACCCTTGATCCTGGCCATGTACCTGAACTAGTGGCTTCCCCTGTTACTGGCGAACTCTGTTGGGGTGGTTTAGGCTGCCCACCATGGGTTCCTTTATATCCATGTGCAGCACTGGGAATCCCTTTCCTGTGTAGTGATACCCTGCCTGCTAGGTATAGTACTTCCTTTTTCCCAACTCATCTGCAGAGTTGTATTCCTTGTCTGACAACCAGATTCTCATGTCCTCAGACAAAGTGCTAAGGGCTTGCTTCCTCACCAAAAGATCTGCCAGTCCTTGAAAAGTGGTGACCTGACACCCATTGATGCACCTTTGAAAATAAGTGCTTAGTTCAGCAATATAACTACATACACTTTCGTCTGCCTTGCGTCTATGCTCACAAAACTTTTTTTCTGTAAGCCTTAGGTGTTAACTTAAAACACTATAATAAACAGTACTTAATATTCTCATAATCTAACCAATCAGTACCAGACAATTTAGAAACAACACTTACAGCTTTACCATGGAGTAAGGGGGTCAGGAACTGTACCCAGAGCCCTCAGTCAACATTATACTGTTTGCATACTCTTTCAAATATATGAATAAAACTATCAAAATTATAACCTTCTTGGTACTGAGGAAGAAGTTTACTGACCTTTATTGCTTCTGGGGTACGGTTACTCCCTTCCCTGTTACCTCCATGACCCTGGTGAAGAGTCAGCATTTCCTTTTCATGTTGCCTCTGCCTCTCATTTTCTTCAGCTTCCAAGCACTGTGGTCTCTCTGCTGATTCTACTTCCAACAGTTTGGCCTCCAGTTCAAATCTCTTTAACTCTAGATGGGTTTTTAAGTTCTCTTAGGAAAAGTTGAACTGTCCTGTTTCTGAGGACTGCAAATTCCTATCACCAAACTGGTTATCCTCCTGGTTCCTGGTCTGTGCTGCAGCTGTGGTTAAGGCTGCAATCATTTCCCCTTTAGTCAGGTTGGCATGCCCCAGTCCTTTGGCTTGACACATCTCTCCTACTTTGCCTGGCATGGCTGGCAGTACCTTCTACCATTACAACTTATTCATTTTCTGACAAATCATTGCGTATCACAGTCAGTCAGTAATGCCATCCATTAGAGTTTTCATAGTTCTTATAGTTCAGAAAATGCATGTTCATGCAACACTTCTTGTTCTGTTAACTTTTTAAGTGAATTAAAGTTGTGGCTGTGAGCTATTAATGGACTGCAGCCTATAGTCAAAAGAACAGTGTTTGAATCCTTCCACCTACATTTGCATACTGTGTGACTTTGAGCAAGTTATTCAAATAGTACTCATGGTTCACCCATGAAAAGGGACACTTTGTCCAGTGTGTTTGCCTGGTAATCAAAAAGATGAAAGGAAATAATATTTAAAATGTGGCCTTTTGGGGCCGTTGTCTCCCATTATTTTGGTTTTGTCCATAATTTTCGAGTAAAGATGTTGAGAAGTATCTTGGTTTGCTTCCTGTAAAATCTGTGGCATTATGGCACATTATTGTGAATTGCAGTCTGTAAATAATGACAGGCATATGAGTTTTTAACTTTGTATCTTTCAGAAAATACTTATTAATATAAAGCCCTGTGTTCTAAAAATACTATATAGACAAATAGATCATAAAAGAATAATTTAAAATATGTTCCTGATTTTTGGATCTTTGCCTCTGGTTCCTGAGTTAAGTGTATGTGTTAACTTTTTATTAAAAGTTACACCTTATACACCTTTTGTGCTGGCTTTTGTATTTTCGAGTTAAGTGATTGGGAAGCAAATTAAGTAATGGCAGTTGCAATGAGTTGTACTGTATTGTTCTCATAGCAGTGAGCTGAAATACATGTCCTCGTCACTACTCATGTATTTGTTCATTCATTTTATTGCCAACAAACATCTGAGAGTACTCAGTCATATAAGAAGCTATAATTAATGGTCGCACTTGTGTGTGTGTCTGTATGTCTATGTGCATGTGCACAAGTGTGACTGTGTGCATGTGTGTCTGTAAATTTTAGTTCTTGCATCTCAGAGTAGTTATTGTATAAAGAAAGGAATTAACTGTAGAAAACAGGAGCATCATCATTTCAGATATATACTTTGGGTATGATCTTTTGTTTCTTTGTGTATTTTTTTATTGTTGACTGTGTCTTTATTATTTGGCTGTGAATAAATTGGCTAGCATGAAGTCTATGTTTAATGTTATGTATACATTGTTAATTTAACTTGTTTTTTGCAGGCACTAGAGTGTGAAATTCGCTATGTTTAGCTACAACAGTTTATCTGGTACTTAATGCAGATAAATAAGGCTATGAGCTGTTGATGAGCTTATCCGTATAATACATGGTTTGCCTCAGCTTTCATTTGTCTAGTGTGAGTCTGACCATGTCATGTCACCAGACAGTACTGGCTGCCACTTAAAAGGGACACTTGCATCCAATGGGCTATCCCAGGCTGTTAACAAATGTGTTATACATTCTCTTTTGAATTCTTGCACCACTCATATGGCAGCTAATTAATGATTTACTCTCTGCTGTTGGACTGTGAATGCCAGCATGTTTCTTGTAGCTTAATGGGTTGCCAGGTGCAACTTCAATAAATGTGAGTTTCAAAGAAAGAGAAGTTTACTGTTGCTCATGTACGTCTGTGTTCAATACAAGAGTGATCTCAGTGTTTTTAAATTGAATCCAAATCTCTGTGATAATTTAAAACTAAAGATGTAAACAGTATGCACACTGACAGGTATAAACAGTTGTTTTGTAACAACTGGAGAGAGAGAAAGACTGACAAGTAATAGAATATTGATGTGGCTGCCTAGATAGAGGGTGGGGTGGTGACCATTACTCTGTCTATGGTCACATGTGATCACAATCCAGCTATGAGTGAGATGTAGAGAAATTGGTGAGGTTAAGAAATGCAATTCCGTAACTATACTGGATGCATTTTGTGGAATACAAGGACAAGGGAGCAACTTTCATTGGCCCAGCCAGCTCCTAGCAATGCACATGCTGTTTTGGAAACAACTTTACTTTATTTAATTTTGTGTCTAGTTCTTTTCTCCTCAAAACAACTAATGAACTAGTGTAGTAAATCTATGTGCTTTAATTTATGTTTACAAAAGTGTACAAATGTGTTTTGAGTGTCTCCTACTCTAGTTCTCACAACAGTTTTCTCTCTCCTTTGTTCTCCTGGCATTTTGGTTAGATTTACCTTGCAGACTTGTATACCTCATTCTTAACTTTTTGTTTTGCAGTAGCTATTTTATTACCGTTGCTGTCCCTCTTATTTGTAACCTGAAATGCTACATATTTGCAGTTGTACGTAACCTCCACCCATTACTACAGCCTGTCTAACAAAGCCAGCAGCTCTGTCTTTAACAACAATGCTGCAGGCTTTCCTAGCTACGGTTACAGCACTTCTCTGCTGGAGAGCACTCTGCCTTCTGGGTACGTCAACATATTGGTGGGAATGGCCTGCTCCCTCTCCCCTGCTGTCATACCATTTCTATACTGTGTACAGTACTCTAGCATGGCTGCAAACAGAAGTCATGCAGAACATTGATGATATCATTAGAAGTAGGGGATTGGGTTTTCAGTGGAGCTGTAGTGACACTACAGTTATTACTGTCCACTGAAATACCACAGCTTCCTCCATCTACAAAATTTATGTTTTAATCTTTAGTAATCTGGTACCACTGTAGGAAGTTTTGGGGGAGTGGGCTCATAATGCTTACATTATCTTGAAAGTAAATGCAATGTAATTGAATCCTGTGCCACATACCTACAAACATGCGAACATGCATGTGTGCTTCCATGCACACACACACACACACACACACACACACACACACACACACACACACACACACACACACACACACACACATGCAATCCTGGAAGTCAGAATGACCTCTGCATTTATTTAAACACATCATTATAAATTATTACATAATACTTAATTTTACATATTTTTGTACCTTTTTCCCTCCTCTCTCTGTTGACCATAATCCCCCTTCCAGCCAATTTGTTCCCTTTCACTGAGGTGCTACAGATAAAAACATGACTGACATGTTGAATGAGTAGCCGTGCAGACAGGCACGTAGCTGACATGGTGAATGAGTATCACTACAGATATGCACATGGCTGACATGGTGAATGAGTATCACTACAGATAGGCACATGGCTGACAAAATGAATGAGTAACAACACAGCTAGGCACATGACTGACATGGTGAATGAGTGACACTATAGACAGGCACATGGCTGATATGGTGGATGAGTATCACTACAGATAGGCACATGGCTGACATGGTGATTGGGTAGTGCTACATATAGGCACATGGCTGACATGGTGGATGAGTATCACTACAGATAGGCACATGGCTGACAAGGTGAATGAGTAACAACACAGCTAGGCACATGACTGACATGGTGAATGAGTGACACTACAGATAGGCACATGGCTGTCATGGTGGATGAGTATAACTACAGACAGGCGCATGGCTGACAAGGTGAATGAGTAACAACACAGCTAGGCACATGACTGACATGGTGAATGAGTGACACTACAGATAGGCACATGGCTGACATGGTGATTGAGTAGTGCTACATATAGGCACATGGCTGACATGGTGGATGAGTATCTCTACATATAGGCACATGGCTGACATGGTGATTGAGTATCACTACAGAGAGGCACATGGCTGACGTGGTGATTGAGTAGTGCTACAGATAGGCACACGGCTGATATAGTGGAACAGTAATGCTACAAAGAGATACATAGCTGACACAGAGGTTGAAGAGGATAGGAAGATAGGAAAATAAGAAAGAGAAATACAGGAAGCAGATGAAAACATACAAAGATAGTTACAAGGTATAACAGATGAGGGGTTGGATTTCTTTTTGTTGTGGTTAGAGAGCCATGTATTCAATATATAAATAAAAATGTTGGTGAGATAGGTACAGGAGAATAGTCAGGGAATGTAAAAAGGGAGAAGAGAATGCATCAGGGCAGACATGCAAATGTAAAACACAGACAGAGAAGGGTGGTATACAGGTGAATGGCAGGAAGTACAGTAGAAAGACACAGACTGACAGAGGGTTGACAACTGCAGATGATGAGGGTTGGACAATGAACAAGTTATGTGAATGGCATAATAGGGAAGGAACACCTGGATGAGGATAGGGCAGGGACCATGACTGGATTTCAGGCTGTCTCTTGTGGCAACACTCAGTCATCAGACACATCACAAGCAAACTGTGCCTCTGTTGGCTTAATGGTCAGGGCCTACTGGTCATACAACTCAACAAGTCCTGCAAGGAGGTGTTTCACAGTGCTGAAGTAGGCATTCAACTGCCAGTGTACCTTGGATGACACAAGGAGTTGATGGGAAACCCCTCTGGTCCACTGTCAGAAGAAGAGCCATACGTGACAACCCGAAAAAGTGGCTACAGTGACCGCCAGTGATCCCTCCAGGCCATCTTCAGCAAGATGACCTCCTGTGCTGAGAAGCACACCTGGCAACCAATGGCTACCCAGATCCAATGGTATTTGCTGTCTCACTCCAAAGAAATTGCCTCCACTCCACAACGCCCACCACAACTGGACCTGCAGAAGGACAGGAAAAGACAACACATTAGTACACCATATGTTTCACATAGAGTTGCAGTTATGCAATGGAATGTCACACATAGCATATGCATCACACTGCTAGAGGAGTTGCTCCAGCCATGTTCATCTAACACTCCTCAGCTGCTGTAAAAGAAAGCATGCACACCTCTGTATACAGGTCTAGAAGCAATACAACAGAAGAAGAAAAAATGCTTATGTACAATACATGTCTGTCTCTTTGTCTGTCTCTTTCTATCTCTCTCCCTGCTCACCTTAACTGCCCACTGCCAAAGCAGGAAAGGGTGTCTCCACCACGAATCACTATAGTGATGCTGGCACTACTCACCAGAATGGGCAATGCTAGTGGCTCAAAGGATGCTACCAAATATCATTGAGGAGCTACAGGCCACACAAGCAATGCATATAAGAACACGGGTCACATGCTTTCCTAGAGCCATACTAAGCATGGCTAACACCAGCTGGGCGGAGCAGTGCATTGCATTCTGCACACGCTTCTGAAACAGTATCTTTAAATTGCCTCAGTAAGATAACCACTGCACTACAAGGCCTTTAGTTATGATACAAAGTACCGGTACTATTTTGAGTGAGAACACTTAACAAATAAAAATATTTGGAAAACAAAACTTTACATATTAATTCTCTGGAAGTAGAAAAAAAAAACCTGAAGGCAGAAAACCAGACTTGCAATGTACTGTGGTGGAGATGCACACCCTGGGTACTGAACAACTAGGGAAGAACAGAATACAGGGATCATGAAGATCCCTGTATGTAGGGATAGGCGTGGCAACATGTAGTAAATACAGGGGGTGACAGGGTATATGTATGGCTACATGAGATCAATGATCAGATGCTGGGTGAGTTGTGGGGAGACCATTCTCATAGCAAACAAATGTAAATGGGAGGTCTTGTGCACAGCAGTGAAGCAGCTGGCTAAAATGCTGCAGAACTGGTCATATATGGAGGGTGTTTTTTTTACAAATTGAATGACACACCCTTTCACTGACAGGTGTAACCAAAAATTGTGTAGAGCTTTCCATGGACCCTCAAGAGAGGTAACAGCATGAAAAGCTCACCAACAAGGAAATAGAGATGTAACTGCAGGCCCTCTGAATTTACATTATGAGAACAATGGGAAAAGGTGCATCAAGACCAGGTGTGGCAGGGAGTGGTGCAGTACATGAAGTCTGTGACCAGGCATAACAGGCCTATGCAGCACAAGTGGGAAGTGGCAACCAATATGATAGTCCATGCAAAGAATAAGACACAGGACATTACCATGTAGATCTCCAACACAGAAAGAGCTCACAGAGATGGAGGAGTTCTTGATATTCCTATCTGGTGTCAGGGAGTGGACCCGCCTACCTGGGAATGGCCTAGCAATGACCATCTGAGTGTCAGTAGGGGCAGACTTCAAGTTAATCTCACGTGGTACTAATCCATAAAGTGCAGTGATGGGAATGATTCCCCTAGGACATTCTGCATATTTATCCTTTCAGGTACCTCAAGCCTACAACTGCAACAGCTCACATGTTTGTCAAGCTATGTATGTATGTATGTACGAATGCCTCTTTATGTTATATACATGTAGTGCTGTCTACCTATGTGCATGCCATGGGAGGATACAGGCATATGAACAGTGCTGCCAGAGGTCTCATTCTTTCGCAGGCTTTACTGGTGGAGGGACCAGCACAACAGGTCAGCACATGCCTGATGTCAGTAGGTCTGCAGTGGCTGACAATTAAAGCAATGCCCACATGGCACAGTCAGATGACACAGTGGCACTCTCTGCAACAATACCATGGGAAGCTTCACCCACATCACCAGTACCAGAGGCCCTTGTGGAGCTACAGGCTGACCCTACACCATTACTATTGCAGAGTAGCCCTCCTGTGATATCTGTGAGTCTCACCAGGATCCCCATCCCACATAGCCTCTGACAACTGCATTGTCTCTCACATGTGTTTACCCACCACAGTGGAGCATTATGGGAGTTCATGGTGCTGCCATGTCATGTCCAGATCAATCCCTGCTCTGGGTACAGAGCGCAGCAGATGTTTAGGGCAGTAAGTGGTCAGTGCCAGAGGTATAGGCAGCTGCTGCCAACAGTACTAATAAGATTGTGAGTAAGCTCTGTTGTTTGTGTGACAGCTTGCAAACCTGCACAGTGACATTGTGTGACAGCTTGCAAACCTGCACAGTGACATAGATTATCCGGGCAGTAACTAGATGTTGCTGCCTAGGTTAATGGTGGCAGATACATCCTCCTCAATGAGACACATGGCAACCACCTGCCAGTCTGCCTTTACAGGTTGTGCAGTGTGTGTTTGTAGAAGAGTTTGGATGCAAGATAACCAGGCACATGTCACTCACACACACACACACACACACACACACACACACACACACACACACACACACACACACACACACACACACACACATTACACAGGCCACTACTCAGACAGCTTTGCTATGGCCGCACAACCTGCTACACTCAGCTGTTGGTAATCTCATGGTTGTTGGCAGTGAAGGCCCTGGGACCCCTGACCAGGTTGCTAACAAATGTTTCCATAGTTGTAGCCCTTCCTTATCATCTGTGGGGTGGGCACACACAGCACCATGCCTGCTCATTGCCATTGTCACACTCATGGCTGACGAAGCCCTGCAATCTTCAGACATGGGACACCCCATAGGAATGCAGGAACTTGATCCTGTAGTTCCCTACTACAGACCACATGAAGCCCTGAGACTGCAAGCCACCACACTGGGACATCCCCATTGGTTATGACATAGCGGCTTAACCCCCACTGCTGGGAGATGTGACCCCTGGGTTCCCCACAACAGCAGACTAACAACAAATATAAAATTCGCCTATCATGACCCTACCTCTATGATAGTGCTGCTATCAGCTGTCACTGTGCTCCTGTTGATGACTCTGCCCTCCCCACCCCTTAACCTGTGTGTGTAAAGTGATGTCTGCTACACATTATGGCTAGTCCATGCACTGCCTTGCATAACCTGGCTGTGATAAGGCATGTTTTATTTTATTCTCTGTTGTTGTTGTCATATTCCAAAGTTTAGGGCCAGATGCCACCTCTTTTCCAGTACCATGGTGTATTGCACCTGCTTCTGCCTTGTATGAGGTACTGCTGCTGCTGAGGCTGGCTCTTCATCCCCAGACGTTACACCCTGCTATTTGCTACTGATCCTAATGCCATGTTGAGCCTTGCTTTGATGCTTCCCTGCTGCTGTAGTGGTTTCTGCAGTGTCATGTTATGCAACATGGCTGACACCACAGATATTTTGCTGCAGGTGTCTAGCACATCTGATGTATCATAGCAGCAGATGAGTCCCTTTAGTTCATATGCTCATAGGCTGGTACTAGGCAATCAGCCCTAGGGCCTATACAAGTCTTGCCATAACGATTCCCTGGCTATTTCTTCCCAGAATATTTACTTCCCTGGTCCCCTGGCTAGCAGGGTGACTGACACGATCCCCAGGGTGAATTTCCTATCTCCCATCCAATTGTCAAGGTTTCTTTTGAAGAGGACCAAAGAGGCGCTTAGCTTGACATGTATGGGCAGTCTTTCCAGAGTATGGGTAGTCTCTGGGTCAGGAACCTATCCCTCCAACATGTTTTGCTCATTGTGATGACAAGGTTTAGATCCCTGGAGCATGTGGCTCTGAGGGATTGGGATTTTTTTAATGTAGCATGTCCAACAGCTCTGGGTTTGACATGGCCTTGCATGTTAAGCAGAGATTAACTCTGAGTAAGCAATATGCGACAGAGTATAGCTGGAGATTTTTTAGATGGTCAGCATAGGGCATGTGCTTTAGGCTTGTGATTTTTAGTGAGGTATTTCTGTGGTCTTTACAGGTGCTGCAGATGTCTTGCGAGGTAAATACCAAATGGGGCATTGTACTCTATAATGGTTGATGAGTACAGTGGAACAATGACCTCCTTTTTTCTGGATGAAAAGCCCTTAGTGATGAGGTGTGCCACATAGAAGGATTTCCTGACTGTTGTGGTGATGTGGTTATCGAAGGTGAGACCACTGTCTACCTGTGTCCCTAAGTCCCTTATCACACTTTCGATGTATAGTGTACTGCCACCTATGTGGTAATTCATGGATACATGTTTTTTCCCAAAGAGGATAACTATACATTTCTTGGCATTGAGCTTGAGCCCATGGCTCTAGCACCAAGCATCTGTTTCTGTAAGGCCCTTGTGTATATATCCACATCATTTGGGGATTCAATAATGGCTCCCAGTTTGCAGTCATCTGCGAACTTTGTTAGCCAGAGTCCCTTAGTGTTGGCCTGTACTTCAGAGAAGTATATGCCAAACAAGAGCGGTCCCAGGCCTGAACCCTGAGGTACTCCACTTGTCACTTGTCTGGAGCTGGATTTGGAGTCGACTACTTTTACAGTGTGGGTTCTGTCAGTAAGCCAGTTGGCAACCCATCAAGTGACGTAGGGATTAATGCCCATCTTAGTAAGTCTATCTATGATTCCAGAGTGGGGGATGGTATCAAAGGCCTTGGCGAGGTCCAGATAAGCTGTGTGGACCACCTTACCCTCGTCCATGGCTCTGAAGACTGATTTGAAGAAGTCAATCGGGTTGAGGAGACAAGATCGTCCCTTTATAAAACCAAACTGGGTGGAGTCCAGTGTTTGAAGCTTGCCAATCTCTTTGTTTATAAGTTCCATGATAATGCATTTCATGGCTTTGCAGATCAGGCTCATCAGACTGATAGGATGATAGTTCCCGGGATCCAAGGTGGATCCCCCCTTGTGGAGTGGGATAACTGGAGCTGTGTGCCACTCATTGGGCACAAAGCCTGAGGTGAGGCTATGATTAAACATGACACTTATGTGAGGTGCCAGTTCAGTTTGTAGTTCATGTAGGAGACAGCCCGGTATGTCATCTGGTCCCATGGATGCTGTATTCCTAACTTTGGAGAGTGCGTTTTTTACCTGTGTGGCCATGATTACAGGAATTTGGCAATCTTTTGGTATTGAGATGGGCCCTTTAGGGGGTGAGAGGGGGGGTGAAGTTGGCACTGAATCAGTCTGCCAGGATATTGGCAATATCCTTGGGATCAGTATATTTAATGCCATTCTGTTGCAGCTCAGAGCAGATCTGAGCATTCCCATTAAGATTCTTGACATAACTATTGAATGCATTGTGGATGTCCGTGGAATCTTTGGCAATTTTATTTTTGTAACTAGATTTGGAGGATTTTATGAGGGATCTCAACTTCTTACTGAGGCTGGTAAGGGAGTGTTTTGCATCCTGGGATTTTCCTCTTTTCTGCACCAGTTTCTTCCTTCTGTTGTATAGTTTGTTTATGGCAGGGGACCGCCAGATTGGCTTCCTTTTTTTGGAGGAGAGTGTCTTGGTTCTATCTGGAATGGCACGATTCATACATGAGTGGACATGGTCGTACAGTGCCTTAGTGTAGGATTCAGCAGTCGGACTTTCAGTTCCCATCTGCATGGGTGTCATGAAGTTTGTCACTTCTGACTTGAGTAGCATGAAGTTGGCTTTGGAGAAGTCTTTTATTGAGGTTTCCCTACTGGAGGGATGGGGGTGGGATGTGGACATTAAGAGTGATTAGCTTATGGTCAGACCTGACCAACGAGGGGGTGACCACTGGTGTGGAGCACCTATCTCTCATGTTGGTAATGACTAACCTGACTGACTAGGATATTGGAGCCCCTGGTGGGACAATGGGTTAGTTGATCCAGTGCATTGGAATTTATGAATTCCAAGAACCGTTGGGCAAAGGTGTTGGTACCCAAGTAGTTTTCCCAATTAATGGCAGAGTAGTTGAAATCACCCAGTATTAGGGTATTTGTTTGTATCTTAATATTTTCCATTATTTTTAGAAAGGTGTAGTGAGAATCTTGGGACATGGTGGGGGATCTGTAGCAAGCTAAAATTTGTATTGCAGTCTTACCTAGTGTTAGTTGCACCTGTAGAATTTCAGATGCATTGTGTTGGGCCTGGAGGTGTGAATATCCTTGATGAATATGAACACTCCTCCGCCTTTAGTGTTTTGGTCCTGGTTTGGTGGCTGAAAAGTGTGGTACGAGTTGTAGCATGGTATTGCAGGGGTGCTCTCTGGAGCCTTGAACCAGGTCTCAGTTACTGCACAGATATCGACGTTCTCCATTTTTAGGAGTGCCTCGAGAGAGTGCATTTTGAGGTTTAGACTTCTAGCATTGAGTAGCATTACATTCAGATTTTGCATGTTTATATCTGTTAAGGTGGTGGTTTTTGTCCTTTGAGCCTTGCCTAAAAAAAGCACTATAGGGGTGGCAAGAGCCTTAGCCAGTAACCTGAATCTCAGGGGCGACAGGTGTAGACCATCTCTGGCAAAGCATCGTGGTTTGTCGATCATGTCATCTCAGGCAGACAGATACTGGATCTCCTTTGATTGACACCAGAAACTTAGCCAATTGTTGAAGTCAATCCTTTTGTCCTTATACTGTGGTATCATTCTGGGTGAAGACAGGATGCTACTCAGGGCTTCGGTCATACCTGCCTGGGCCACATGATCTGAGAGCTCTTCCATGTCTCTTTTCATGTAGTCCAGGGAGGTACGTCTCAAGTCATTCACTCCAACATGGACAATGACAGAGTCATATTTGTACTTGTTGTGGAGTGACTTGAGTGCATGCATGATGTGGCGGATCCTGGCACCCAACAGGCAGCTGACTGTAGTTTTCTTCTTGTTCAGCCTGGTGAGTGGAACATCAGTGTGCCTGACTATAGAGTCACATATGACTAACATGTTGGGTACGTTGTCTTGCCTTAGGGGCTGTTGTTGGGTGGCACACTGGTGTTGTGAGCTATTTGACACTTTGGTTGTGATTGGTGTTTGTGTTTCAGCTTCGGAAGTCCTTGTTGCTTGGGCAGGTTAATGTTAAGGGTGTCCGCATAAGTGGGTTTAGTGTTATTATGTGTGGATGCTGGTGGCAAGAGTTTTGAAGGGCTATGTGCTGCTTGAGGTGTAGTGCAGGTGTTAACCTTCTCCTCTTGACTGTCTAGCACAATCTTGGGTGGAGAGAGCTTTGCTTCCAGTTTGGCTATGTAAGTGTATCTCTTGCAGGTTGTTGTGTTGTGTGGTAGGAGGAGAGGGTTGTCTGTGTACATGAGGCAATTGCTCCATTGCCCCAGTATGCCCAGATTCACCAGGTGGACAGGAGAAATCACCAGACGGTGACCCTTGGACATGCCTGGTTTGGTGTTTCTTTTGTAAACTACAAGAGCTGTTTTCCCTTACCTTGGCAAGGTACTTTGCAATTATAGGCTGTTTAGTGCCTATGATTAATTTCTCCTTATTAATAAGGAGAGTTGAGTGCTTGTATCAGTTTAATGCTTCCTAGTGCTTTCCAGCAGGTTTTAGAGCAAGTGCTAGTCACAGGGATTCAGATTTTAGTGCTACTACTGAGAAACCAGCTAGTTCTAAGGGAAAGTTTGAAGATACTTTCTGGCATCAGGAATAGTTTAAAGTGCTAGACTAATAAGCTAATAAAAGTGCAGAAGAGCAGAGAACTAGCAGATCTAAGGGAAAAAATTGAAGAGCACCACTCAGAAGCTTACAAAAAGTCCTGGATACAGCAAATCTGTATCTGTGCTACACACTCTCAATGGCATTGTGTGTTTCTTCATGAGTGGTGTTGCACTCCATCTCTGATGTGGTCATGTGGATGGTGGTTATCATCCATGGTTCCATATACTTGTTATGGCCTGCAATGCAGAACAGTCACACCGTTATATGTGGCCTGCTCCCTGCTTGCCTGGTATATGTATATACTGCCCTACATACCCTGTCTATGTGTGTACCCACCAACTAGATGACCTCCTGGGAATTCTTCCTGCATGAGTTGGTAGTATAGATCAGATGTGTGCCGTATCTATGAACTGTAGGTATTGCTAGGGTGGTACACAGATGCATTACACATATAATGCAGTTTGCATTACAGACCACATGGCAGTTGACAGAATGAAAAGCATTTCCTACTAATGTATGTCAGTTGCTGTGAACTGGCTGGAGCCTTGATGGCAATGTGTGTACAATCTATGTTCACAGGACCTCGGGGAAACAAACTATGTTGTAAAATGCCAACATATTGATGTTCCTCTTCTCTGCAGCCTTAGGGAAACTAGACAGGTCACATACTGACCTTTAATGCAGAAAGCTGTGGGTTCTATTCCCAAACCAGGTATATTGATGGCTGACACTGTATAGTAGGATGGGGTGGATGCTGTTGTCCTTTAGATGATGCATTAAACCAAGGTTCCATCTGCCTGAGTTGGTGGTAGCTCAGGTAGATGGAAAAGATCCCATGCTAGCTATTGAAAAAAGTAGGGGAAATTCCCCAATGCCTTGTCCAAATTTCCCCTAGTTGTATAAATATCACCTTAGGGTTTCCCCTGAATAGAGGTTACTAGCCTAGTGGGACTAACCCTGTCAATGAAAGGATAAATAAAATAAATAAAAATGTGCTTCTCCATGTGCCGCAGCCTGATGATGAGGAACTGATGGAGGATACACAAGGCTGGCACCTACAATACTCCTTATGTGTCCTTCATAGGTCACTGAAGGGTCCCTGTAGTTAAGATCCACGTATTCCCCTTGATTCTGCTTGTGGAGGACATAGCCCTTTTAGGTCTCGTATGGTTTCCCTATCCAACTCAGTATCAGTCCACTGACCTTCAGTCCATGAGGTGTTGGCACATATAAGGTATCTTCTGCACTGATGATGATGGCCATGATGCACAACACTGTGGTCAGTGGATCCAATGGTGACCAGTAACACACGATGTTAATACTAGCATATTTCTAGCCCTGTGACTAAAATCTGAATTGATCCACCATGTTTGATGTCATCATTTGTATAATCTATGTCTGCTTCATTTGCTTGGTGCTTCTCATTTCCATATCATTGTGTGGTCATTTGCACATGTTGCATGTTGTGTTAATGTTCACATTATGCATCAGTGCTGTCTATGTCTCTGAATCATTTGTACCTTATGCGCTGTCAATTCCTGCACTAATGTTGCACTGTACATGGAGCTAAACATCTGTGAATCCAGGCCAATACACTTTATGCAGGAATTAAAGCCCCTGGTGCTTCATAGAGGCTGTGCTTTAACATCCTCTAAAACTAGGACACTAACTCTGAGGTGAGCTTTGCTGGAGAAGAACTTGTGTCAGTTTCTGAATAAATCCAAATTACAGTACAATTAATATCACCAGAGTTAAGCCCCTCTCCCATTAGTTTGCTGCTCCCACAAAGATATCATTCAGTATCTCATGACTCCTACATCCATACACTTCCTACGGAATGCAAAGCTGGTTACATTGGGAAGTCAGCAGGTACTATGCTGCCACCTTAGGGATGATGCAGGATATGAAGCAGAGGATCCCATTCGGGAAGACAGAGAGGAACAGAGGGAATGTGGAGGCAACAGATGGGAAGGAACCCAGTTGTACAATCCTGTTCTGACTTGCTGATATCAGGATCCTTCTATATTGCTGATACTGTATTTTGAGATGAAGGTTTAAATCTTGTTTATTACAACCTGTCCACGGAGAAAGAAAAGGAGTAAATATTCCAAGTACTGATGTGCGTAGAATGGCTACTGCTTCCATGTCTCTACACTAACATCGAATGGCCATAAACAGCAGTCAGTAATGAAACACAAGCACAACGTTTTGATGTTAAACATTTATGTAGAACATTCCCCGTACACAAATGGCATGATGTGGCTAGTGTTGACAAATGGATGATGTACAGTCGGACGGATGTGATATATTTGGAGAACTGGACACTAGAACCAGGGGCTTTGCAGATATGAAGTATATCTGATCTATAGCTTCTTCCTGGGATACTTTTAGAAAGCACACTGTCTCTACCTTTCAACAAACTCCATCTCCAGCCCATCCTAACTGGGGGGTACTGACTCTATCTCCAGCCCATCCTTACTGGGCGGGGTACTGACTCACGGCTAGTAAATAGAACTGGACAGGCCCAGTGTGACGTCAGAAGATCAAACACTTTTCTTAACCAGTGCAGGAGGGGGGTCACCAGTAATGCCATCCCCCCTTATAAGCTGAGAGACTCAGTTATGTCCTTATTCAAACTAGAAAAGAAAGGCTGTAGTCAGACAATCCCATTAGGCTAAGGAACACAGAAATCAAGGAACTGAATCTTATTCTTCTTTGCGTATCTTGCTTCCGTTACACCATTAGCTTTGCAGTACCAAATCAGTAAATGGGACATTGCCACACCATGGTCATTTTATTAGGTTTTCACCACACCTTCTATGAGACACTGCTTTCATGAGTGAATATACTGCTTACACTGTAATGGGGAGTGATTTCACAGAAATTTACAGGAGGTGAGAAATTGCCTGCAATTTCTTTTTATGAAGTAGGACCACTGAGGTGCTTTGAAGGGATCCAGGCTAGTTTATTTTGCAAAACTAAACATTTTCCTTTAGATAAGCTAGAGCATGTAGTACAATATATTATATACATACATATATATATATATATATATATGTGTGTGTGTGTGTGTGTGTGTGTGTGTGTGTGTGTGTGTGTGTGTCAAGAGCATGGGAACACAGGCTCTGAAACCCTATTTTTTTTTTGTTCCCTGGGAAAATATTTATTAAAGAAAAAATGTTTTCTAGCTAATGTGCAGCCAATTTAAATAAAAACACAGAGCGAGGGCTTTGTGTATACAGTGCATCAAGGTAACCCACTCTTTGAACTCTATCAGTGGACTCCAGACTTTTAGTGTGTACATTTGTTCATTTTCAACAAATATTTATGCTGCAGCTGTTGTTTTCTTGTTACAGGCCATTTGTTTTCTGTTAATTATTTTCTTTTGCTATGTCAGAATGAAATGTTTACTTTTATTTTTAGTAGGAACTTGTAGTCTACACATTTTATTAATTAGGTTCATAAATGTTGTACATTTATTCATTTATTTTGCTTTGTCTACCAGATTAGCCAGTTCATAGGTTAGCAGGTACTTACTAAGCTACTGAGGATCTTAAGAAACCTAACCTCACATTCTCCTGATAGTTTTTAGTCCTTATATTCTGCACACGAATAAGTCAGGCACAGGACTAACAAGGATATATGTTGGGACATTTACAGTACTGGTGAATGCCTATTTGCAGTCAGCACCCAAGGAGACAAATCTCATATGTTTATAGATCTATATTACATTAGATTCAAATAAAATTTAAGTGTAGTACAACAGTGAAATACTATGTGTTCCTGGTCATTGTTTACAGGTTTCAACACTGGACAGGCATAGTAAGAGCATACAGAGAACATTTAATAGACCTTAACTTTGCATTGTAAGTAAAAGCAGTCAAACTGTGAAAGTAAATACTTATTTATTCTATTTATTTATTTGACATTTGTTGACCGGGTTAGTCTGACTGGGCAATAGCCCTTTTTCAGGAGAGACCTGAGGAGAAAACCTCCAATAGAGAAACCAGAAAAAAGTTAAATTACATGCTAAAAACTAAGTAAATGTGGTACAAAGTTCCAAAATGTCAGAAAAAGCATGCAAATATCATTCAAGAATAAATGTACAATATATACAGCTTAATAAAGTACAGTGAGTTTTGTCCATAAAATAATATTCCAAAATATCATGAGAGGACATAGGCTAGTTGAAGCTGTAGGAAAAGTAGATTTACAGGCATATAATACACACAGGGGGGTTAAACCCCATGTAAAAGGCCAGTGACCAGACAACAGTTCAGGACGCTGAGAGTACAAACAGAAAACAGTTAACATAGTATCAGGAAGTGCAGAAACTGTTAACATAGTATCAGGAAGTGCAGAAACTGTTAACATAGTATCAGGAAGTGCAGAAACTATTAACATAGTATCAGGAAGTGCAGAAACTGTTAACATAGTATCAGGAAGTGCAGAAACTGTTAACATAGTATCAGAAAGTGCAGAAGCTGTTAACATAGTATAACAAAGCTGCAAGAGAGAAGTGGGAGATAGCTGGAAAAGTTGTAAGGAGGGAAGATATGTTGAGATGGTTCGAAGAGGAAGAAAAATTATAGAAGGAAGTTATATTAAGTAGGGTCCTTACATAGGCAGGACCAAGAATTATGCAGGTTTTCCTTTAGGTTTATTTTAAAGTACTTAGGGTTAGTGATAGATCTGACACTTAAAGGTAGTTTATTCCAGGCATTAGCTAAGCAGTAACTGTAAAGGAGCTTGCCAACAAATCAGAAGTAGATGCTAGCAGGATGAATCTGTCTGGATGTAACAAAGGGGGTAGTACATGTATCTTAAAAATAGCTCCACGATAACAAACAACTAAGGTGTATAAACATGTTACAAAACTCATAGATCAAAAAGAAATTAAAATAGAACAAGAAGAAAGACTAGAGAATAAAAAGCAGACAGGGATAATGTGAAGAAGGTAATTTGAAAACTTATTAAATAAATTATATTATTTTGATGCAAGAAAGAATATGATTTAAGATACGTATGCTGTGAACAAGATAGCTTATATACTGTCACCCTGCAGGACAGCTGTACATGTGACATTTTTAGGTGACATTGTGTTTTTGACATATGCGTAAAAGGGACTTAATGGTGTGAGTTCTGCTTTACAATTGGGCTTGGCCCTGACCTCTAGTCACTATTTATGTGGACTTCTACATGTTCTTCCTATGTCTCTGTGACTTTTCTGTGTACTGCATTTTTCTCCCACCTTCTAAAACATGATGGTTAATTAGCTAATTTGAATTGCACACATATATGTTATAATATGTTATAATTATCCTGGCCTTTGTGCACCAGGTCATGGCTGAAAAGTGTCCCAGAAGGATCAAGTTACCTAAATGGTTAACAAAAAGATAAATCTGCAGGCAATACTGTTCAGTGGGCAGTAAAGGCTAATCTTAAGAAATATTCTAAAATAACAGAACTGGGAGTGTACACTATGAATTCGTAATGCTTGACCAAAGTCTTTCAAAGAAAGATTTCATTTTACTAACTCAAGAATGTGGCAGCTGTAATTCTAAAGCTTCACGCTTAAATATTTACATTTGCATCTTAGCAGGTGACATTCCACTCCTTTCGTTAAAAACATTCATAATTTACAACAAATTGTTTAGAATGTCAGAAAGACTGAAGCAAGGTCATGATCCTTCTTAGGTTTCTACAGCAATCGAACTGTAAAAGAACACCAGAAAATAGTGAAACAGAAATAATGCAACAACTGCATTTCAAATAACTTTGGTTGCTGTGTTGAAATAATGTTTACACTCTAAAGCATGAAACACAATGCTGCTTAGATTGAAGAACAAAATATTCATTTTTATAATGAACTCTACTGCTGTAATATTGGGGATTGACATTACAGGCACATGAAATAACCATAGCTGAAGATGAAGAAACAAAGTGAAGGTACTGATGCATAAAATGAGTATTTTTGTAAAATAGAGGCGTAATCTTGATTCCTATAGCTCAAAAAAGCAATGCATATGAAAAGTATGGCTTGACTTAAAGCTTGTTATAAACAGTCCAGAACCTGGTTACAAGAAAAGTTTCTCAGGTACAGCAACATTAAATCAATTATACTTTCTATATTAGATGTCCTTACAGCAACATAAACTGAAAACAATTTCGTAAACTCTAAAGATGCTAAACTGTAATGCTTAACTATTGCATAACTGTTCTACACTCCTTTAATATTGTTGCTAGTCTAAAGGTGGATACAACCTCTGTTACTGTTTTCAGAAAGTGAGACAAGTCACTTTGGTTTCAGAGTGTTAGCTAGCTCTGTGTTGCTTGGAAAATCCTTCTGCCCTTTTTTCTAACCCCCTTTCCATCTGAAGAAATCCTACCAAAACCCTTTTATGGATTCAAACTGTCTTGTGGTACAACAAACATTAATCTTCATTGCAGGCTGATCTAAGAACAGTGCCTGGAACAGTATTAGTTCATGTGTGCAGATATTATTAACCTAGCAAAGAATTCTGACTGCTTTGTGACCAATAAAGTTATTGAAATGTTGCCTGCCTGCTTGCCCAAATTCATGAAAATTATGCATAACCAGATGATTTCCAATAATAGACACATTTACAACCCAAACCTGGTGAGTAAATGTGTGTATTGTCCAGTGTGTTTTTCATCATGATATCAGTTGTCCTCATCTTCATTAAAGACTGAATGCCCACTGGAAATTATACGAAATGTAGAAAGAATGGAAGTTTCTTCAGTCCTGGCTGCCTTTCTTCAAGGACTAGAGTTTCCAAAGCATTGCTAATTAATCTCCAGTGGACTGCGTCATTAAAACACCCACTAAATATGAGCACAAAGCTACGACACTGGAATCATTTCAGAAGATTGCCAAAGTCTGTGTAGCTTAATATCAAGAAGATATTAGTGGTCTATTACCATATTGGCCATATAAATGACTATCCATGATATGGGAGGTCTGTTAACTTCATGGCCTTGCAAATGACTCTCCATGATATGGGTGGTCTGTTAACTTCATGGCCTTACAAATGACTCTCCATGATATGGGTGGTCTGTTAACTTCATGGCCTTACAAATGACTCTCCATGATATGGGTGGTCTGTTAACTTCATGGCCTTACAAATGACTCTCCATGATATGGGTGGTCGGTTAACTTCATGGCCTTACAAATGACTCTCCATGATATGGGTGGTCTGTTAACTTCATGGCCTTACAAATGACTCTCCATGATATGGGTGGTCTGTTAACTTCATGGCCTTACAAATGACTCTCCATGATATGGGTGGTCTGTTAACTTCATGGCCTTACAAATGACTCTCCATGATATGGGTGGTCTGTTAACGTCATGGCCTTGGAAATGATTCTCCATGATTCACCACAGATGGACACACCTGGAAAGTGTTGATCACTTCCATTCCTCTATGGCCATGTCTCCTTAACAGTGATCATAAAGTGTGAGATTCAACATAAACCGTATGCTTATACCTTCTTTGGGAAACTGTAGCATTTCTTCACATGACATCCAGAAGGACAAGATTCAGCTATGCAGTTTTATTATTATCTCGTATCTCGGCTCATCATTATAGATGCCAAACCTGGGTTACTTACCTGTGTAATCCAAAGAGCCTGAAGTGTTACCACAAATAATGTCAATAGAACGTCATCTTCATAAAGCTGAAAGAGCACAGTATTAACATTGATACTAACAATAAAACAGCTTGCACGGCTCAAACATTCGTTCTCTTAAACTCAACACGATGTTCAGATGTCTGGTTCTTGATTATCTACTCCCAGTGCAGTCACAGCCAAAGATCCTATTGTGGTAAAAGAAGATGCTATAAAGATGCAATGAAGGCATCATCATCATCACGGCAGCTACTTCAAAACTAAGTGCTTTATTTTTTCTCTGAATCAAACTGATTGAATGGCAGATCCATGCTGGCCCTTTAAGACTGGTGATGAGAATCTTTCTGAATCCCAGAGCAGGACTACTGGGAGGCTCTACCAGTATAAAACTATAAATGAAGCAACTTGACATTTTTAAGGAAATACTCAAAAAATATGCTATGATACTCAGCTGCTGAATGTACTCACTTTGTGATTGTGAATATAAAGACAAGCACACACCTTGATTTTCATGTTATGTTTGTCGTTATAAATATGTCCATACAGTCTGTGATAATTATACTTCCAGTTTCAGAAAAGGTCATTTTAAAGGAGAAATTGTTATGTTTTTTACTTCCAATGTAATGCCATTTGAATAGAGATGTGTTCAGAACAAGCACTGTCTAATCTAAACGGAAGTTGTCTCCTTCCTTCCTATTACTGAAAATTTGTAGTTTCGGCCCTGGAGAAAGACTCTTGGAAGCAAAGCCTCAGCCTGGAGTACTTCAGTCTATGGTGAAGTGATTCAAAAAGCTGTTCACCCAGTTCAGAGAAGATGCATCCAGCCAGCCTGCCAGGGTCTGGCCAACCAATCAAAGACTAGGTTTTAGGGTCAGGATGTTCATTCACCAAGAGGATTGAAAATCATGACAAATAAGCCAGGAGAGATCAAACTGTAGTGAGACCTGTCTTGGAATTTAGACTTAGTTGGGCACTGAAGGAGGTGACCAAGGTGGTACAAATACAAAGGGTGAATGTGTTGTCCAGAAGAGATGGCTAAAGAGGTAGCAAGCATGGTGAAGGAGGCTGTGGAGACATGGACATGGCAGGGTAGGGGTGAAAAAAACATTCCTCTTGGTCTTACCTATGCCTGAACTAGTGCATAACACAGAAGAAGAAGAGGAAGAAGGGGGTTATGGGGAATAATGACTGGCTGTACAGACAGAAAGTGAGAATGGTGTGTGACTGATAGGGGGATGGGAAGTCTTGGCAGAAACTACCTCAATATGAGACACTCCATCTTTGCTCAGAAGTGACAGCATTTAGGACTCTGTTAAAAAGGAATTTCGCCATCACTATATGTAACACTGAAGGAGGTGTCACACAAGCAGGAAAGGGGATAGGTACTCAGGTACTAGACGGAAGAGAAAAATGTCACAAAACATGGCAAAGAAACAAATAAGGGTGACTGAGAGCGTGCCTGGTGGTATTATTATGTAGTACAAGAAGTCTGGAGGAAGAAGGATGAGGGAGCTGCATGCTCTGGTGTAGGAACATGGGGAGGGGGTAAACACTGCTGGTATCCCAGGCATGGACCAATGAAAAAAGGGGACAGAAAATGCATGGACCAATGAAAAAAGGGGATAGAAAATGCATGGTCCAATGAAAAAGGGGACAGAAAATGTAAGTATGAACGCATATAAATTGTTTAGGAATGACAGAGTGGGCAGTGATGGAGAGGAGAGGTGATCTATGTGATGAAGACAGCCTGTGGAATAAGTTACCACTCTAGGCCAAAGTACTACTTTGGCAGCCTTTAAGACAATTCTTAATGGCTGGATATGTAGATGCAAATTTACACCAGGATTATCATGTATGGCCCTGCTCAGACAGTTTGGGAGGGGGGCACTATTAAGTACATGTAAAGGGAGCCATGAACTCAGTCAGTTAAAATTGTTTTAATCGTTTCTTCAGAAGGTCAGCATCAGAAAACTATTCTTTCTCATAAGATAAAGATAAACATTTTTCACAATCTTTCTTACTTGTTTTTTCATATTTTGCTAGTTTTGTGTGGTTCTACACCATTTTGCAATATGACTGCACTTACCACATGCTAAACACTTTTATGCCTCTGTGTTTATGGGAAATGGTAGGGAGGCAGAGATTGAAGAAAGCCATTAACTGCTTTCTCAGCAGTGGGAGGCTAGATTACATTATACGTTAAACAGGTTCCTTAGAAAGGACGATGCTAGAGAGTCCAGCCAAGATGGCTTCCTAAGCCCAAAGCTCTGCACATGGTCTGCAGAAATCTGAATAAATATTCCATGAAGAAAAAGTAACTCAGAAGGAAAAGTGAGTGAGCAGGAACAAAAGGAGGAACAAATGGCTACCTTTAAAACTGCAAATAATGAGGAGAACTGTGCATTTTGTTTGAAAAGGTAGTCACAGTAGGCCAGGATGCAAGTTCATTGAAACAAAAAACATACCAGTAACACTCAAAAAGGGAAAGGCTATAAGGGGAGTTGCAAGATCTAGAGGAAGATAAAGAGCAATTAAATCTGAGCTGCAGGGGCTGATTCACAGACAGGAACTAAAAGATAAAAAAAGACAGGCTGAAAAGATGGATGATCTTGAAAATCATTCAAGAAAGGATAACACCAGTTTAACTGGAATACAAAAGAATGTGAACAACAGTGAACTGGAGCAATTTGTAATACAGATATTGCATGACAGATTTGTGATATAAGGAAATGAAGAAACATTAATAGGAAGGATATGCAGAGCGGGGCAGCAGCAAACATCATCAGAAAGCAGACCCAGGCATATTTTTGGCATGTTTCCATTCCTTTCCTGTAAAAAAATGAAATAATAGGACATGTAGAAAGACTTAGTTATTCCATTGCAGGTTTATTGATAAAGCTGGTTAAGCATTGCTCAGAAACACTATATAAGAGAAAGAACGCTATGCTGGAGGTATTAATTAAACCAAGACTGAATGGACAAGTGCGCGGTTGAAATACCCATGGAAGTCGAGAAGGAGAATAGTTCCGGAAACAATATGGAGGATGTTTAAATGTTTAAAGAAAGGTATCACAGAGAGAGCTGCACAATCCAGGCAATGAAAATCTGAAATGTCTGCCAGACAGACTTAGACAAAGGAGAGGTGAATTAGAGGCACACTGGGGGGCATGCAAAATTGGAAGCTGAAACCCTCACAGGGAAGAAGACAAGACCAGGAATTACAAGAGTCACATGCCAAAAAAAGGATGAGCAGGTAATGAATCACAAAGATAACCCCAAGGAGATGAGAAAAGAGAAAAGAAGGTGGAAGAAAAACAAGTGACAGAAATATATCAAAGGGACAGAAGAATAAGATGTCTCTCTCAGGGAACATTTAGGCACAAAAACAGAGAAAGAAGCTAAAGCAGTGACAGAAGGACAGCTCTAAGAAGATGGCAGGATGGTGCATCAGATGGTTCAGGTGACTCACAAGTGAGCTGCAGGACTAAACAAGGAGGAGAGAGGCATATATGATGGATGGCACAGTCGAAGAGGTGGAATGCAGGACAGATGACAGAAGGACTGAAAGTGACCACAGAAAGAAGGAAGCAATAAATATGTGGAAGGAATGGACTCTGAAAGGCAGGGAATACAACATCAAAACTTTACAAGCAATGTGATGAAATGTGTAATCAGAGGTAATGTGGTCAAAGGGGGGCAAAGAGACAAGCTTCCAAGGTCAGTGATATATTTTTAATAACTATTTACTGATGAACAATAAACTGCAATAAACATAAGTTTAATGATTAAATCTTAGGAAAAATAATTAATAATTGCTGATGTAACAACTGGGGTGGGCATGAAAGGAAGTTATGGGGAAAAGGGAAAAGTCACTAACAGCACAGATACAAATCTTGCAATATTTGACAAACACTAGGTAGAATTTTTGCCAGGTCAAAGATTTAACAGTTCACATATCGCAACACTTGATGATAGTTGTTAATGCTAGGAGCATAAATAATATTTTTTTTATTGGAAATTTTGCTATGTTTCCCCAAGATTAATTGTGTTATTGTTTGTGAAACATGGTTAAAGAACAATGATTGGAAACCAGTTCTGTCAGGGTATAAATGTTTTTACTGTAACAGACATTCTAACAAAAAAATCAGATGGAGGTGTTATGATAGGGATTAAAGATAGTTATGAGACCTGTGATTATTACATGTTCAGTGATAACACCAATACTATAGACTGTGTAACTATGACAATAAAGACAACCCTGGTACATATAACAATAGTTGGAGTGTATAGACCACCAAAGTCAAGTGCAGATGACCTAGAGGAATTCATACATTTCTTACATGAAACACAGGAAGGTAGAATAATATTAGCTGGGGACTTAAATTTACCAGAAACAGATTGGAACAATATTGATTCACCAACATTAGTACAGAAATTATTCACAATGTATGTTCAGGAACGACTGCTTCAAATTGTAAAAAAAATAAATAAATCTACCAGGGAACAGAACGTGCTAGACATTGTTTATGTTCCTCAAGAAATCAGTATTACATCAAGTCAAATTTTACAGTTGATGTGTAGTGATCATGGGGTTATAAAGGTTAATTTGTTGTTAGATAATTATGCCAAACTGAAATCTAAACCAATGCACAGAAGATAAATAACAGATTATATGGAAGAAAAACAGTCACTATGTAAAAACTAAAACAAAACAAAAGGTGCAGCACGTTTATAGTAAACCACGAAAAAATAAAATAAAAACACACCAAGGAGTAACCAGCCAAAAAAGAAACTAATGCTTTATACAGACATTCTTTAACATGTTGTTGTGTCTTTCGGCTTATCCTGGTTAGGGGTCACCACAGCGGAACTCCGGTCCGCTAATGTTTGGTAGTGGATTTTTACATGCCGAGTTACCAGCCCTGACGCACAACCTTCAACGAAGGTACGCCCATTCATGCATGTCTCCACACAGAAGACACTCTAGCTGAGAATCGAATGTGACAACGTCTTGCTGTGAGGCGACAACGCTACCGCAGCACCACTACCGTGGAGCACATTCTTTAACATGTGAAAACTTTAATAAGTTTACATTTGGTATTTTGGAAACCATTAACATAGATCCCAAGGAAGGGGACTGGAAAAAATCTTTTAAATAAAAAGGAGTTGCAATGACAACTGAGGTTAGTGGCCAATCTACCCCCAGGACTGAATGAATCTATGTCTATAGTTTCAGTTTTAAAAGAGAAAACTGACAGGCTCTGAGAGGACCTGTCACATTATTTTATTTTTATATCCATTGCAGGTAAGAAAAAGTTATTTTATTTCTGTTAAATAATAGTGTTTGAAAAGTATAAAAGTTTTAAAATCAGAGGTTAGAATTAAATATATTTTCTACATATGTATTTTAACTGTTTTAAAATGAACAGCCTTTGATATGTGACTCATTGGTTTTAAACTGACATGTCCTTGGTGAGGTTTTAGCCAACTGCAGTTCTCTGTAAGGTATTTAGCAGGACTGTTTGCTGATTTTTTACATTCTGATGAAGTCCCCAGTTGTAGAGGGATGAAAGCACTTAATGTCTGTTCAATAAACTGGATTGGTGGCTGGTTACTATGTAAAACTAACTGGAGTGATGTGTTCATTGGAGAAACTGCAGCTGGAAAGTGGAGCATTTTGAAACAGAAATTGTTTGAGTGCAAAAAATCAAAAAAATGTTTAACAACATCAGGATCTAGGCATACAGTGTCAGGAGGATGTTTTTTCATAAGAACACATTACCTGATTAAAGTGAGAGACAAGAACAGAATTGAAGAGAGGTTGAACTACAACTCTGCAATCTGAAATAAACAAGCTGGACAAACAAATTTAAGCATAGTGTAAGACA
This sequence comes from Protopterus annectens, assembly GCF_019279795.1. NCBI lineage: Eukaryota > Metazoa > Chordata > Ceratodontiformes > Protopteridae > Protopterus > Protopterus annectens. The sequence continues at coordinate 46,864,186 of NC_056732.1, read as the reverse complement.
AGATCAAGAACATTTGGAAGAAAATTTGTATAAAGATATTGAGCATAATAGAAAACCTTTTTATAGATAAGATGTGGAAGGAGTAAAGACATACAAACTAAAAAACTGTGTGTAGATTCTAAATTTTTTCTCAGACACAACAGATTATAGATATATTTACAAAATCTTATGCAAAACAGTTTGGCTACACAAAGGGGGTGATACGTTGTCCTAGTGACATCCAGGTAACCTCCGAAACTGGAATAAAATTAGATTATATTGAAAATGAACTGTGCAAACTGGATCCAAACAAAGCACAGGGAGGAGACGGAATTAATAATAATGACTTGAGAACACTTCAGCAAGAACTTATAGTACCATTATATCTATTATCTACTAGGTCATATAAATATGTAAATATGGAGAGATTCCTCAAGATTGGAGACATGCACTTATTAAACCTGTCTTCAAGGGAAAGGGGAATAGGAAAAACCCAGAATCATATAGACCCCTAAGTCTACTTTTATGTTGTGGAAAAATAATGTAGAAGGTAATATTGCACAAGTTATTGTCAGAATTGGATAAGCTGGGACGTGAAACCATATATCAGCATGCATATGTTGAAAATAGATCTATTACCACCTCTAACAAGATGTTCTATAACAACATAATAACAGCTATGAATGAAAAATTGTGCTGTGATGTCATTTATACAGATTTAACATCAGCATTTGGCAGGGTCCTACACAAGACACTGATCACTAAACGAGAACAACTAGGGATCAGTGTATCAATGTACTCTTGATAAGATGGACAGCTGCAAATAGTACATGGCACGTATCATACAGCAATTGGACAGGTGAAATCCTTGGTTTGTCCCACAGGTCTTTGTCCTAGGTCCTTACTTGTTTAGATTGTATCTTCAGATCTAACCTTTTCATCTGAGGGGTTCTACAGTCTATATGCAGATGACCTGAAAATGGATAAACTGATTACATGTGTTACAGATAAGGCATGTCTGCAAAAGAACTTGACTAAACTGACCATTTGAGCACAGGAAAATAATATGCTGATTAATACATCAAAAACTAAGCATATGAGATTTGGGAGACATAAATTGAAAGGTGAATATTTAATACTGCACACAGTGATTGAAACTGTAGATTCATTTAAGGACCTGGGTATATGGGGAGATCCATCTTTGAGTTTTTCTAATCATATAAACCAATTGGTTAATGATAGTTATAGAACTATAAGTTGTATAAAAAGATTTATAAAGTCTAGGAAATCAGAAATGATGAAGTCATTGTTTGTTAGTTACATTAGACCCAAACGAGTATGGAATAACAATATGGAAACCTTATAAAAAAACAAGCATGAGTAAACTGGAAAGAGTACAACAGAATTATACCAAGAGCATCCATGGATGTGAAAATTTAAATTATTATGAAAGACTAAAGTATCTGAACTTGTACAGTGTCTCTTATAGATATCTAAGAGGTGATCTTATTCAAGTATATAGGGCATTTAGAGACAACTACCTCTGGGAATGTTTGGGGTTATCAAAATGTACTAGAGAATCATTAGACAGCTTATGTAGAAGATTCCATAGGAATGAGAAGTGTACAAACTGGCTGTCTGAGAGAACAGCTGGTGCATGAAACAGACTACCAAATTACATTAATGTAAGCACTAGTTTAGATATTTATAAGAGCACACTGAACACTTATTATGGCAACAGCTGTTTTGGTATATTGGCAGGCTAGAAGGGCATTAATGCCCATGCTTGAATGTGAAATAAAGGAACTGTGGTGTATAAGCAGCCTAGTAAAAAAATGTTGGACTATTACATAAATGAAATTGGCACACCAGACAGTCAAATAGTGGGGAGGTAAGACCAATGAATGGGAATGATGTATTATAAAAATATTGTGACATCACTACTGCAGTGGCAAACAATGCATTAGTGTGAAGGACACTGAAGGAGAACAAAAGGAAGCCTTAAAAAGCCCATGTCCAGTGGAAACCCAAGCATATGCAAGAATAAGGCAGATATCCAGAGGCCAGGGATAAAGGGGTCTGAGCACAGGCATCTGTCAAAGATCAGAATGCTCAGCTCTGAGGGTGCGTCTAAAGAAAGGATTATACTAGATGGCAGCAACTGGGAAAGCAGGGAGCGAGGGATGGCAGAAACAACAAGGAAAATACCATTAATTATGTGGAACATTAAGATTTCATCAAATCCTATTAGAAAGACGAGAAGAGATGAAAAAGGATGATGGAGGAGAGATATTGTTCTACTATGAGAAATAAGACTGAGAAGAGATGGGGAGAAGATACTGTTTTATAACTACCCAAAGGGAGAAATGGTAGCAAGGTAGGGGGTGGAAAAGAGGGGAGTAGCAATTGAATTAACCACAACAAAAGTGATTGAAAATAGGATAGATAAATGGATCATTTGGCAGGAGAAGGTAGAAGGTACACACTGGATGATAGGAAACGTATATGCATTAAACAGGGATGAAGAAGGCGTTTACATGTACTTTTACACTAACTGGCCACAGACATGAAGAGTTGGAACAGAGATAATAGGGGGGACTATAATGTCAACTGGAAATCTCCCCATCTCTTCTCAGTCGTATTCCTTGTAGCAGAACAATATCCCTCCTGCATCCTCTTTAACTTTTCCTCTATTTTTCTCCTTCTGATAGGGTCTGATGAAACAAGAAATGTGGCATGGCAGGAGGGAACATAATGAAAATATGAGACGAGAACTAGCCCAAAGAATGGAAGAGGGAAGGTGGCCTGACATATGGAGGGAAAGATATCCAAATGACAGGGAATATACTTTCACAGGAAACATTTTGGTACAGGCAAGTAGGTTAGATGGCTATTTATGGAAAGAAAACTTAATGGAAACAATGGATAAAGAAATCCAAATACAAGACAGACACATATCAGATCATACAGTACTGTGGTTTTAGTTAAGTGTGCAGAACAGAAAACAATGATAAGGGGGTAGAAGCGGGCTCGCTATAAATGGAAGGCGGCAGAGGACAAGGAAGCACTGCAGTGACTAATTAAGGAGTCAATAAACCTCAGCTTTGGCCGGCTAACAACTTGGTTATATTCAACTGGACGTATAAGAGAATTTAAGTACCTTTATCTGCACTTTAAAAAAAAAAAAAAAAAAATACGGTATTTAATTTGATTTAAACTGTGTTGAAGGAATTTTAACTGAACTGGCAGTTTTTCTGCTCTTCTGCTCTTTAGTAACTTGAACAGAAGCTAGTGTTTGCTGAATTTTGTTATTTGCTAGTAATTACAGGTGTGGGGGTAGCCACATTCTTTGATTTCCTGTCCTTGCCTAGTTAAGTGGTGCATTGTGAAGTATTTTCTGCTTAAAAACCTCAGCTTTGGCCGGCTAACAACTTGGTTATATTCAACTGGACGTATAAGAGAATTTAAGTACCTTTATCTGCACTTTAAAAAAAAAAAAAAAAATACGGTATTTAATTTGATTTAAACTGTGTTGAAGGAATTTTAACTGAACTGGCAGTTTTTCTGCTCTTCTGCTCTTTAGTAACTTGAACAGAAGCTAGTGTTTGCTGAATTTTGTTATTTGCTAGTAATTACAGGTGTAGGGGTAGCCACATTCTTTGATTTCCTGTCCTTGTCTAGTTAAGTGGTGCATTGTGAAGTATTTTCTGCTTAAAAACCTCAGCTTTGGCCGGCTAACAACTTGGTTATATTCAACTGGACATATAAGAAAATTTAAGTACCTTTATCTGCACTTTTAAAAAAAATATATATATATATATATATATACGGTATTTAATTTGATTTAAACTGTGTTGAAGGAATTTTAACTGAACTGGCAGTTTTTCTGCTCTTCTGCTCTTTAGTAACTTGAACAGAAGCTAGTGTTTGCTGAATTTTGTTATTTGCTAGTAATTACAGGTGTGGGGGTAGCCACATTCTTTAATTTCCTGTCCTTGCCTAGTTAAGTGGTGCATTGTGAAGTATTTTCTGCTTAAAAACCTCAGCTTAGCTTTGGCCAGCTAACAACTTGGTTATATTCAACTGGATGTATAAGAGAATTTAAGTACCTTTATCTGCACTTTAAAAAATATATATATATATATATATATACGGTATTTAATTTGATTTAAACTGTGTTGAAGGAATTTTAACTGAACTGGCAGTTTTTCTGCTCTTCTGCTCTTTAGTAACTTGAACAGATGCTAGTGTTTGCTGAATTTTGTTATTTGCTAGTAATTACAGGTGTGGGGGTAGCCACATTCTTTGATTTCCTGTCCTTGCCTAGTTAAGTGGTGCATTGTGAAGTATTTTCTGCTTAAAAACCTCAGCTTTGGCCGGCTAACAACTTGGTTATATTCAACTGGACGTATAAGAAAATTTAAGTACCTTTATCTGCACTTTTAAAAAAAAAAAAATATATATATATATATGGTATTTAATTTGATTTAAACTGTGTTGAAGGAATTTTAACTGAACTGGCAGTTTTTCTGCTCTTCTGCTCTTTAGTAACTTGAACAAAAGCTAGTGTTTGCAGAATTTTGTTATTTGCTAGTAATTACAGGTGTGGGGGTAGCCACATTCTTTGATTTTCTGTCCTTGCCTAGTTAAGTGGTGCATTGTGAAGTATTTTCTGCTTAAAAACCTCAGCTTAGCTTTGGCCGGCTAACAACTTGGTTATATTCAACTGGATGTATAAGAGAATTTAAGTACCTTTATCTGCACTTAAAAAAAAAAAAATATATACGGTATTTAATTTGATTTAAACTGTGTTGAAGGAATTTTAACTGAACTGGCAGTTTTTCTGCTCTTCTGCTCTTTAGTAACTTGAACAGATGCTAGTGTTTGCTGAATTTTGTTATTTGCTAGTAATTACCGGTGTGGGGGTAGTCACATTCTTTGATTTCCTGTCCTCGCCTAGTTAAGTGGTGCATTGTGAAGTATTTTCTGCTTAAAAACCTCAGCTTTGGCCGGCTAACAACTTGGTTATATTCAACTGGACGTATAAGAAAATTTAAGTACCTTTATCTGCACTTTAAAAAAATATATATATATACAGTATTTAATTGGATTTAAACTGTGTTGAAGGAATTTTAACTGAACTGGCAGTTTTTCTGCTCTTTTGCTCTTTAGTAACTTGAACAGAAGCTAGTGTTTGCTGAATTTTGTTATTTGCTAGTAATTACAAGTGCGGGGGTAACCACATTCTTTGATTTCCTGTCCTTGCCTAGTTAAGTGGTGCACTGTGAAGTATTTTCTGCTTAAAAACCTCAGCTTTGGCCGGCTAACAACTTGGTTATATTCAACTGGATGTATAAGAGAATTTAAGTACCTTTATCTGCACTTTAAAAAAATATATATATACGGTATTTAATTTGATTTAAACTGTGTTGAAGGAATTTTAACTGAACTGGCAGTTTTTCTGCTCTTCTGCTCTTTAGTAACTTGAACAGAAGCTAGTGTTTGCTGAATTTTGTTATTTGCTAGTAATTACAGGTGTGGGGGTAGCCACATTCTTTGATTTCCTGTCCTTGCCTAGTTAAGTGGTGCATTGTGAAGTATTTTCTGCTTAAAAACCTCAGCTTAGCTTTGGCCGGCTAACAACTTGGTTATATTCAACTGGATGTATAAGAGAATTTAAGTACCTTTATCTGCACTTTAAAAAAAAATATATATATATATATATATATATATATATATATATATATATATATATATATATATATACGGTATTTAATTTGATTTAAACTGTGTTGAAGGAATTTTAACTGAACTGGCAGTTTTTCTGCTCTTCAGTTATTCCCACCCACCCTCCCTGGTTTTGTCTTGGTGTTAATCTTAGTGGCCTTGAAACTGCCCGCCCTTCAGCCTGCCTCTGGGCTCATCTCATTTGCTCACTCAACTGAGTGCAGTGAGATCATATTCTGATTTCAGGCACTCCTACTGTGTACAAAGAGAGCATCTGGGAAACAGACAAAAAAAAATTAAGCTCATTTCCTGCCTTTCCTGTTAAGTGGTATAGACTATTTGTAGGCTTCTGAGCCCCCAAGCCCTTCTGTGTTTGAGGGAAGCCTTCTAGCTTGTTTTTTCTTATAACTAGCCAGTTTTCTAGTTTCAGCTCTCAAATCTGTTTCTTTGATCTCAGCACTTGTTCAGATTAAAAAAAAAAAAAAAAAAAAAAGAATTTTCATCTGCTTTTACTGTACTTGTGTTTCTACCTACTTCATTTTACTTTTGCATCATCTTAAAAATACTCAATTGTATTTATTGCTGCTTGGTGTAACTCATTCTAAGCCTTTTGGTTTAAACACTTGGGCTTCGGACCAGTTGTTTTGCACTGAGAGGGTTTGTGGTCTGCACTGTTGTGGCAGAACAGGTAGCTTACATCCTTCTAGGTTGGGAACTGCTGATTGAGGGCTCAGTGTCTGTTATTCTAAAAGTGTATTAATTCTGGTTTAAGCACTTGGGCTTTCAGGCCAGTTATTTTACATTAAGAGGGTTCGTGGTCTGCACTCTTGTGGGAGGAGAGGCTGGACTCTGCCCTTCTGAGCTGGGAATTTCTGGTTAAAGGCTTATAGTGCATGCATATCTGAACTGCTTCTTACTGAAGTTGGTGCACCTTGTTTGCTGTGGCATAGACTGGATTCGGGCCTGCTGGATCTAGCGTTGTTTGTGTAACTTGAGCACTAATCCAGACATTCTCTAAAGTATTCAATTGTATTTATTACTGCTTTGTAGCTATAATTCTAAGTCTTTTGGATTAAGCACTTGGGCGTCAGACCAGTTGTTTTACATTAGGAAGGTTTGTGGCAAGGACTGTGGTGGCAGGACAGGTAGCTTTCATCCTTCTAAGTTGGGAACTGCTGATTGAGAGCCCAGTGTCCAAGTGTATTAGTTCTGGTTTAGGCACTTGGGCTTCAGGCTAGTTATTTTACATTAAGAAGGTTCGTGGTCTGCACTTTTGTGGGAGAAGAGGCTGGACTCTGCCCTTCTGAGCTGGGAATTTCTGGTTAAAGGTTTATAGTGCCTGAATATTTGAACTGTATCTTACTGAAATTGGTACACCTTGTTTGCTCTAGCATAGACTAGATCCAGGCCTGCTGAATCTAGCTTTGTTTATATGCTTGTTGTTTGTTTGCTTGTTATTTCCCTGGAAGCTAATTCCACCTAATACACGGCTTCTCAGTGCTTCTGTGGATCACTAGTGATATCTGCATTGCTTACAGTACTTATTTCCTTGTTTCACTTGAAAGAAAGTTACTGTTTGTCGTTTTTGCATTTAGTTACTTGTAACACATTGCACTCAAGTTACCTGGCACTTGCTCACTAAAGCAATTATATAAGTCAGCACTAAAAATTAAAAGCACTACACCCTCACTCCCCACTGGCCCTTGTTTTCAATTATTAAGGAATTCCCAATATTATTCTAGCATGTCCAAAGGTCAGTTGTCAATCTCCTCTCCGGTCCAGCTGGTGAATCTGGGAATCTTGAGGCAATGTTATAAATGCCTCATGTACACAGACAACCCTCTCCTCCTCCCACATAACACAAATACTTGCGAGAGATGCAGCTATTTAGCCAAACTGGAGGCTAAGCTCTCTCAACTCAGGACTGGCAAGACCAGACAGGAGGAGAAGGCAACTACACACACCACAAAACCAGCCTCACATAATGCTACCACACCACTGAATCAAACACATAAACACACAAAGACATACTTGGAGGCTCTGAGTAAAATTTACCTAAACAGCAGAGGCCTCCAAAGCAGACACCCAAACAACTGCTACCTCAAGACACCCCACAAGCAACACATAAACCACAAAAGAAGTGTGCAAAGCAGTCACAGCCCTTAAGGCCAAATACAACACCAAACATACTTGTCATAGGTGACTCCATAGTCAGACACACTGACGTCCCACTCACCAGGCTGAACAAGGAGAGGGTCACAGTAAGCTGCCTATCGGGCGCTAGAATCCGCCACATAACACAAGCACTGGTCACTCCACGGCAAGTACAAATATGACACAGTCATTGTCCATGCTGGTGTGAACGACCTGAGACGCACCTCCTGGACTACATGAAAAGAGACATAGAGGAGCTCTCTGATTATGTAGCCCAGGCAGGTATGACCCTAACCCTGAGCAGTATCCTTCCTTCACCAAGAATGATGCCACAATATAGAGACAAGATGATCAGCTTTAACAATTGGCTTAATGTCTGGTGTCATTCAAAGGGGATCCAGTGTCTGTCTGCCTGGGATGATATGCTTGACAAGCCACGCTGTCGCAAGGGACGGCTTGCACCTGTCACCCTGGGATTCGGATATTGGCTAAAGCTCTTGCCACCCCATAGTGCCTTTTTTAGGCAAGGCTCAAATTCTAAACCTACCACCCTAGAAAACAAAAATGGAAAGAAACTGAGGGTAATGCTGCTCAGTGCCAGAAGTCTAAATCTCAAAATGCACGCACTCGAGGCCCTTCTCAGTATGGAGAACATCGATGTCTGTGCTGTAACTGAAACCTGGTTCAAGGCTCCTGAGAGCACCCCGGCACTATTAGGTTTTACCTCATATCATGCGTTCCGGCCCCAAAACCCGGACCACACCACAAAAGGAGGGGGTGTATCCATATTCATAAAGGATACCCACACCTCCAGGTTGGTGGCAACTCATGAAGCTTCAGAAACCATCCAGGTGCAACTAACCATAGGCAAAACTGCTCTACAAATTGTAGCATGGTACAGGCCACCCTCTCAAACTCAGGAACCCCACACAGCCTTCCTGAAGACACTGGAGGGTATAAATGTATCTCCAAACACCATCATATTGGGTGACTTCAACTGCCCGAATATAGACTGGGAACATTACTCAAGCCCTAACTTTCTAGCCCAACGGTTCCTGGAGTTCATAAATTCAAATGCCATGGAACAGCTAGTCACTGTTCCCATGAGAGGAGAAAATATACTAGATCTCATTATCACAAACATGGGGACAAAATGCTCCACACCGAAGTATATCCCTCATTGGTGAGATCTGATCATAAACTAATCTCACTGGAAATCCACATCCCGCCCACCCCAAACAAAAAGACCACAGTGAAGAACTTCTAAAGCAAACTTCACACTACTCAAGACTGGTGTGGTATCCTTCAAGGCCCCTGAGACAGTGGAAACCACAACCCAAGCTGCGGAAGCCCTTACAAATGCCTTCTATGAACACCTCCAGGACTGCATGGATCAGGCAATCCCAAATAAAACCAAGACTCTTTCCACAAAGGGCAAACATCCAGTCTGGTGGACCCCAGCCATTAACAAACTTTACAATAAGAGGAGAAAGCTATTACATGATAGAACAAAATCCATAAAAGGAAGTCACCCCTGATCATTATTAGTAAAAAAATACGAGCACTCATAAAATCAACTAAGGCCAATTTTAAGAGAAAAATTGCCATGGATTCAAAGGACAATCATAAGGCCTTTTTCAGCTATGTTAGGAACCTGGGTGGAAACTCCCAGATATGCTCAGAATTAGTCCAAAATGATACAAAAATCACTGAACCCACAGACATTGCCAACATACTGGCAGACAGGTTCAGTGCAAACTTCACCCCTCTCCCCTAAAGGAGAGATATAACTATCCCAGCGGAGTGTAGCCTCCCAGACATCTCAAATGCACAGGTGAAACCTGCTCTCTAAAGCTAAAAACACAGCATCAATGGGACCGGATCGTGTCCCCGGCTGTGTGCTACACGAGCTAAATGAGGAATTAAACCCGCACATAAGGCAGCTGTTTAATCTCAGCCTTACCACAGGATACGTGCCCAAGGAGTGGTGTACGGCAACTGTGGTCCCACTCCACAAAGGCGGTGCCTCTACGGACCCTGGTAATTACCGCCCATAAGCTTAACATGTCTAGTCTGCAAAGCTATGGAGAGGATCATAATGGAGCTCATAAACAAAGATATAGGGGACTTGCAGACATTGGACCCAACCCAGTTTGGCTTCATCAAGGGAAGATCATGCCTTTTGAACTTGGTCGACTTCTTCGAAACAGTCACCAAGGCCATTGATGAGGGAAAGGCAGTCCATACAGCCTACCTTGACCTTGCAAAGGCTTTCGACACAATACCCCACTCGGGTATTGTAGAAAAACTTACCAGCTTAAATGTAAACCCATATGTCACAAGATGGGTTGCAAACTGGTTTAAGGACAGAACCCACAGGGTTAGAGTTGCTGGCGCTATGTCAGACTCCAAGCCGGTCACAAGTGGTGTCCCACAGGGCTCGGTCCTTGGACCCCTATTGTTCGGCATCTACTTCTCAGAAGTACAGGCCAACATGGGAGGACTTTGGCTGACAAAGTTTGCAGACGACTGCAAACTGGCGCCATAGTGGAAAGTGCATCGGACACGGATATCCTTCAGAAGGGACTCACGGAAACAGATAGCTGGTGCCAGAGCCATGGCCTGAAGTTAAACGCCAAAAATGTATAGTCATACCCTTTGGGAAAACAAGGTAACCCCAAGCTACCATATAGGTGGCAATCCACTAAGCACAGAAGAGGTTATCAGGGACCTGGGGACCCAGGTTGACAGTGGCCTTTCTTTGACACTCACGTTGCTAAAGTGGTTAGAAAGACCTTCTACATTGCCCACCTGATCATGAAGGATTCACATCCAGATCTAGTGAGGTCATTGTTCCCTGTACTCTTCACTTATCAGACCAATGATCGAGTACAATGCCCCATTCGGGATGTATCTCGCCCGACATCTGCAGCAATTGGAGAGACCCCAAAAGTTTCTCACCAAAAGGATAAAGGACTCCAAAATCTGTCATATGCTGCCAGATTGAAGAAACTCCAGCTCTATTCAGTCGCATACCGTCTGCTCAGAGGTGACATGTGCCTGACATACAAGGCCATGTCCAACCCAGAGTTAATGGACATGCTCCACCTCAAAAAATCCAAATCCACCAAAACCACTAGAGCAAGTGACTTAAACCTTAGCACGGATATAAATAGGACGTGCTGGAGGGATAGATTTATCACTCAGAGACTCCCTATGCTGTGGAATAGAGTCCCGGTCCATGTGAGGCAGAGCACCTCGCTGGCTCTGTTCAAGAGAAATCTTGACCTGTGGATGGGAGATCGTAGGTTTACCCCGGGAATCATCTCTGTGTCACTGCTGGACAGAGGCACAACAAACTAATGGGTACAGTATTTTTTCATATAAGGGGTGGCGTAAGCCACAAAAATTTGGGCTAGGCTTATAAATGCCTTGGGGCAGATAGCCTAGTATAAACCTTTGAACCTATGAACCTATAATACAGGACAGAATGAAAGACAAAGACAAACTTGAAAAACACTGAAAGAGTGGGATCAAGGTAGCTGTGAAGGGAAAACTGGTGAGCACAGAAGGAAAGAAGGAAGGGTGACTGAGGAGTCGAAAGAAAAGAGAGAGCGATAGTTGTGGTACTGAAGGAAGCTGGAAGAAATGAAAATAAAGGAGAAAAAGCAATAAGAATGGACTTGGAGATTAAAAATAGAGTGAGAAATTCAACAATGGCACTGAAAGGACAACTGGTGGATAGCTGGGGAAGCAGAAGGGAAACAAGTAGCCATGAAATACAAGAAGAAGCACCCCAAGAGAGAGTGAGGTGCAGAGGATAATGAGAGAAGAGGAGATGGAGAACAGTTAGAAGAGGATGAGTGAATCAGGAAAAGATTCCAAGAATCCTACAGGGAGATTTACAAACAACAGGAAGAGACAGAAGTGTCAGAACTCAACTCGGAAAGAATACACAGGGAGATAAACTAGAGGACGAACAAAGATGCAAGATGAATGCAGAGGTGACAAGGGATGAAGTGAAGAAAGCCATACACAAGATGAAGGAGAGGAATGCTTATGGGGCAGATGGATTCCCTCTAGAGTTCTAGAAATGAGGAGAGGAGGAAATGTGGAAAACCACTGATAAGGAATACAAAAGAATCCAAGCAAAATATGTAAAACAACTAGGAAGGTGAGAATAATTTTGATTTCTAAAGAGGAAAGAAAAATGGAGGAAATGGGAAATTATAGGCCTATCTCCTTGATTAATATAGCTGTCAAGAGTTTGGCAAAGGTATCGGCAGGAAGACCAGATGAAGTATTGCCAAAAATAATACAAGCAGGACAAAATTGCTTCATAAAGGAAGAAAAGCAGAGACAAAATGGTGTGACCTGCTGGAATTTATACACAGGGAGGAAGAGAAGCAGGAGGGAAAAGGTTGGATTGTGTTTTTAGACCCACAGTAGGCCTCTGATATGGTGAGGTGAGAATTCCTATAGAAGACACTGTAGCAAAGGCAGGTAGAGGAAAGTTCCTATGTTCAATACAGGCCATATACCAAGGACCCAGAAAATGTAAAACTCATAAATGGAGGAATATCTGAGGAGACAATGATAGAGAGGGGAACCAGACAGGTGTGCCCACTATCCACAGACCTGTTCACGCTTGTGATGATGGAGCTGACAGTGGAAGCCAGACACAATTTAGTAATGCTTGAAGAAAAAGCAGGGGATGAAATTTCAGTTTGTGTTATATGCAGATGACTGCATGCTAATATCATAGGATGTGGCTGCAGCAATGGGAGCTATAAGAGAGAGACATTCAAGAAAATTAGGGAAGTAGAAAGACTCAGGTACAACAACAAAATGACAGTGGTAGTGAGATTAGGAAAAGGGAAGGGGGGAGGGAGAATAGGTGAGATAAAAGGAATGGAGGTCTCCAAGTACCTCAGACTACACTGGGAACATAGTGAGAGAGGAAGTTGGGAAAAGGTAGTTAATACTCACAAGATGGGGGGTGGAGAAGACTTATACATTGCTTGGGAGAAGTAATGTAGAAAGGATAAAGATGCCACCATGAATTCCCCACCTACCCACAGCATACAAATACACCCTCGGGGCAACAAATGCAAAAAAAACACAGAGAACTGTGTCAATAAAGGTAAGGGAAAAGAGAGAGTAAGGCAAAAATGAGAATGAATAGGAAAAGGGGGCTGGGAGCTCCACATATCCTACCATATGCACTGATGTGTAATATCATTCACTGGATAGAAACAGGCGAGAAGGAGGTTAAGCAAAGAGAGTACAGGAGAGGAAGACATGGAAACGTTTACTAAAGGGCATGAAGGAAGCAGCAGTAAAAGAAGTGGGATGCATGAAATGAGGTGAATGGGACCCCCAAATCTATGGGGAAAAGAGTGGGGGAGCCAAAATATGGAAGAAAATGAAGAAACGTGTAGAAGTAAAATAGCCCAAGAGGAAGATTTGGTATTCAGAGAAAACAATGATGGGAAAAGATTTAAAAAATGGAAGAATTTATTTTTTATTTAACATTTGTTTGCTGGGAAAGTCCAACTTGGAACAAAGCCAATTTTCAGCAGAGGCCCAGGGAGAAACACTTGAGATGGGTGCCTTTACAATGTGAGAGGAAACCAGAGCACCTGGAGGAAGCCCACATGAATGCATGGAAGACATGCACACTCCGCACACAAGGCACTCCAGTCGAGAATTGAACCGGAAAACCTCTTGCTGTGAGGCGCCAATGCTACCACTGCACCACTGCGCCATACAGAAATACAAAATACCAGAGACCCATTGGTGGAATTACCTGGTACCCAGGGAGACAGACAGGAGGATGGAAGAGGTTAGGGAGGTAAAGGACCAAACAGATATATGAAACATTAAGGGAAAGGAAGGACAAGATTGAAGAAGGAACAATGAGAAACGACTGGGGAAGGGAGGAAGGATAGAAAGGAGTTGTAGGAGGCCTGTAGAATATAATTCATGTAGTGTGGTGCATGCAGAAAAGTAATGGAGCAGGAGACCAAAGCCTGAGAATACTGCATAGATAGTGGCCAACCCCCCACCTGCAGAAAGAGAAAGAACTCTGCCCTTCTGAGCTGGGAATTTCTGGTTAAAGGCTTATAGTGCATGCATATCTGAACTGCTTCTTACTGAAGTTGGTGTGCCTTGTTTGCTGTGGCATAGACTGGATTCGGGCCTGCTGGATCTAGCTTTGTTTGTGTAACTTGAGCACTAATCCAGGCATTCTCTAAAGTATTCAATTGTATTTATTACTGCTTGGTAGTAACTTGATTAAAGTGTAGCTATCATTCTAAGTCTTTTGGATTAAGCACTTGGGCTTCAGACCAGTTGTTTTACATTAGGAAGGTTTGTGGCATGCACTGTGGTGGCAGGACAGGTAGCTTTCATTCTTCTAAGTTGGGAACTGCTGATTGAGAGCCCAGTGTCTGTTATTCTTAAAGTGTATTAGTTCTGGTTTAAGCACTTGGGCTTCAGGCCAGTTATTTTACATTAAGAAGGTTCGTGGTCTGCACTCTTGTGGGAGAAGAGGCTGGACTCTGCCCTTCTGAGCTGGGAATTTCTGGTTAAAGGTTTATAGTGCCTGAATATTTGAACTGTATCTTACTGAAATTGGTACACCTTGTTTGCTGTAGCATAGACTAGATCCAGGCCTGCTGAATCTAGCTTTGTTTATATGCTTGTTGTTTGTTTGCTTGTTATTTCCCTGGAAGCTAATTCCACCTAATACGCGGCTTCTCAGCTCTTCTGTGGATCACTTGTGATATCTGCATTGCTTACTGTACTTATTTCCTTGTTTCACTTGAAAGAAAGTTACTGTTTGTCGTTTTTGCATTTAAGTTACCTGTAATACATTGCACTTAAGTTACCTGGCACTTGCTCACTAAAGCAATTATATAAGTCAGCACCAAAAATTAAAAGCACTACACCCTCACTCCCCACTGGCCCTTGTTTTCAATTATTAAGGAATTCCCAATATTATTCTAGCATGTCCAAAGGTCAGTTGTCAATCTCCTCTCAGTCCAGCTGGTGAATCTGGGAATCTTGAGGCAATGTTACAACTGCCTCATGTACACAGACAACCCTCTCCTCCTCCCAACAAATTCCAACCCATGTGAGAGATGCAACCATATAGCCAAACTGGAGGCTAAGCTCTCTCAACTCAGTACTGGCATAACCAGTCAGGAGGAGAAGGAAACCACACTCACTACAATTCCAGTCTCACATAGACCTACCACGACAGCAAACCAAACACATAATCACACAAAAACATACTCGGAGGCTCTAAATAAAGATCTGCCTAAGCAGCAGAGACCTCCAAAGCAGACACCCAAGCAACCGCTACCCCAAAACAAAACACGTGCAACACATATCTCCCAAAGCCAGTGTGCCGAACAGTCATAGCCCTTAAGACTAAACAACACACCTGATACACTTGTAATAGGTGACTCTATCGTCAGGCACACTGACGTCCTGCTCACCAGGCTGAACAAGGAGAGGGTCACGGTGAGCAGCCTGTCGGGTGCTAGGATCCGCCACATAACACAAGCACTCAGGTCACTCCAAGGCAAGTACAAATATAAATCAGTCATTGTCTATGCTGGTGTGAATGACTTGAGACGTACCTCCCTGGACTACATGAAAAGAGACATAAAGGAGCTCTCTGAGCATGTAGCCCAGGCCGGTATGACCCTGACCTTGAGTAGCATCTTACCCTCACCAAGAATGATGCCACAATATGAAGACAAGATGATCAATTTCAACAATTGGCTTAAGTACTGGTGTCATTCAAAGGGGATCCAATGCCTGTCAGCTTGGGATGATATGCTCGACAAGCCACGAGGCTTCGCTAGGGACAGCTTGCACCTGTCACCCCTGGGCTTTCGGATATTGGCAAAGGCTCTTGCTACCCGCATAGTGCCTTTTTAGGCAAGGCTCAAAAGACAAACCCACCTCCATAGGTATCACAAGGGATAAGAAACTAAGAGTAATGCTACTCAACGCCAGAAGTCTAAACCTCAAGATGCACGCACTCAAAACTCTCCTTAGCATGGAGAACATCGATATCTGTGCAGTAACAGAAACCTGGTTCAGGGCTCCGAGAGCACCCCAGCACTACCAGGTTATACCTCATACCATGCTTTTCGCCCCAAAACTTGATCGAACCACAAAAGAAGGGGAGTATCGATATTCATCAAAGATACCCACACCTCCAGGTTGGTGGCAAAGCACAAAGCATCAGAGACTATCCATGTGCAACTAACAGTGGGTAAAACTGCCTTCCAGTTTATAGCCTGCTACAGACCACCCTCCCAAACCCAGGAACCCCACTCGGCCTTTCTGAGAACACTGGAAAATATGAAGGTCTCTCCAAACACCATTATATTGGGCGACTTCAACTACCCAAACATAGACTGGGAGCATTACTCTAGCTCCAACACCCTAGCCCAAAGATTCCTAGAATTTATAAACTCAAATGCTATGGAACAACTTGTTACCACCCCACAAGAGGGGAAAACATACTGGACCTGATCATCACCAACATGGGGACTCTATGCTCCAGACCAGAAGTGTATCCCTCACTGGTAAGATCAGACCATAAACTAATCTCACTGAATATTCACATTCCACTCCCACCCCCTGCCCAGAAAACTACAGTGAAAAACTTCTCTAAAGCAAATTTCACACTCCTCAAAACCGAGGTGGAATCCTTCAAAGCCCCCGGGCCTGTGGAAAATACGGCCCAGACCGCAGAATCCTTTATAAACGCATTCTATGAACACCTTCAGGAATGCATGGTTCGTGCGATCCCAAATAAAACCAAGACCCAATCCTCCAAAGGCAGACGTCCTGTCTGGTGGACCCCAGCCATAAACAAACTATACAATAGAAGGAGGAAGCTACTAAATGATAGAGCAAAATCCCAAAAAGGGAAGGCATCACTGATCAGTATTAGCAAAAAACTACGGGCACTCATAAAATTGTCTAAGGCCAGCTTCGAGAAAAATTGCACAGGACACTAAGGATAATCACAAGGCTTTCTTTAGTTATGTTAGGAACCTGGGTGGTAATTCCCAGATATGCTCAGAATTAGTCCAAAATGACAAAAATACACTGAACCCACAGACATTGCCAACATCCTAGCTGACAGGTTCAGCAAACTTCTCCCTCCCCACCAAAAGGGCAGATATGTATCCCAGCAGAGTGCTGCCCCTGACATCTCAGATGCTCAGGTAAGAGCCGCCTCTCCAAAGCAAAAAACACAGCATCAATGGGACCAGATGGTGTCCCGGGCTGCGTCCTACATGAACTCCAAGAAGAGCTAAGCCCAAACATAAAACTACTGTTCAATCTCAGCCTTACTACAGGATATGTGCCCAAAGAGTGGCGTACAGCAACAGTGGTCCCTCTCCATAAAGGTGGTGCCTCAACGGATCCTGGAAACTATTGCCCCGTAAGCCTGACTAGCTTGGTCTGCATAGCTATGGAAAGGATCATCATGGACCTCATAAATAAAGATATTGGGGACCTACAGACACTGGATCCTACCCAGTTCGGCTTTGTAAAGGGCAGATCCTGCCTCTTAAACCTGTTTGATTTCTTTGAAACAGTCACCAAGGCCATTGATGAGGGGAAGGTGGTCCACACAGCCTACCTGGACCTCGCAAAATCCTTTGATACAATACCCCACTCGGGCATTATAGATAAGCTCACCAGCTTAAATATAAACCCCTATGTCACTAGATGGATTGCAAACTGGCTCAAGGACAGAACCCACATGGTTAGAATTGCTGGAGCCATGTCAGACTCCAAACCAGTTACAAGTGGTGTCCCACAAGGCTCAGTCCTGGGACCTCTTGTTTGGTATATATTTCTCGGAGGTACAGGCCAACACGGAAGGACTGTTGCTGACCAAGTTCGCAGATGACTGCAAACTGGGCACCATAATCGACTCTCCAGCTGACACAAGCATCCTCCAAAAGGGCCACATAGAAACAGACAACTGGTGCCAGAGCCATGGCTCAAGCTAAATGCCAAAAGTGTATAGTCATCCCTTTGGCAAAAACAGTGCCCACAAATTACCACATAGGTGGTAATCCATTAAGTACAGAAGAAGTAATTAGGGACCTGGGGACCCAAGTTGATAGCAATCTCTCATTTGACAACCACGTGGCCAAAGTGGTTAGAAAAACATTTTATATAGCCCACCTAATCATGAAGGGATTCACATCTAGATCAGGGAGGTCATTGTGCCTCTTTACTCATCCCTCATCAGGCCCATAATTGAGTACAATGCCCCTTTGGGATGTACCTTACCAGACACCTGCAGCAACTGGAAAGACCCCAAAAGTACCTCACCAAGAGGATCAAAGGGCTCAAACAGATGCCATATGCTGCCCGGTTAAAGAAACTCCAGCTCTACTCAGTGGCATACCGCCTGTTCAGAGGCGATCTGTGCCTGACGATAAAGCCATGTCCAACCCGAATTAATGGACATGTTGCACCTCAGAAAATCCAAATCCCATCGAGCCACGCCGAGAGACTTGAACCTCAGCACTGAAATAAATAGGACATGCTGGAGGGACAGATTCATAACCCAGAGGCTCCTTCACTATGGAATAAAATCCCAGTCCAGGTTAGGCAGAGTCCCTCATTGACTCTATTCAAGAGGAATCTTGATGAGTGGATGGGAGATCGTAGGTTTACCCCGGGTATCACTTCTCTGTCACTGTTAGACAGAGGCACAGTATACTAACCTCGAAAAAGGGCATAGCAAAATAAATTTAAAATGGGTGGCGAAAGCCAAACACATTCTGGCTAGGCTTATAAATGCCCTAGGGCAGATAGCCTAGTATGAACCTATGAACCTATGTAGTGTGATACATTGTCAGCCCAACTATCTTGAATTTTGTAAATAATTATATGTCATTTGTGAATATTAATATGAGTTATATGGAAATGTAACAAAAGGACATACTGCCAGCCCAGCTGTCTAGAATTTTGTAAGTGGTTATGTGTCATTTGTGAATGTCAGCATGATGCATGTAAGATGCTTGTCTTACCACTGTATTAGAACTGTATGTAAAGTACTGAGCTTAAAAGATGTATCCACAGTGTACCCTACTGGAACATAGAAGATTAACTTGCAAGACTTAAGAATACTTGGGACTGATGCACTTTATTGCTAGGCCGTAATAAAAGAGATGTTATCTTTCAGTTTTATTGCAACAGGAGACATAATGTCTTAAACTAGCAGTTTTTTGTATTGTCTTTAAGTGCGGAGGAATGTAAATTATTTACGACTTTCACCATTTGCTAAAAGATCTGAGGTCTATGTATTTTGCACAGGCAGGTGATAAATGCTGGTAGTTTCTGACAATGGGGGGTTTAGCTTGGGAACTAAAGTCAAGTGACAAAAAGTGATGTCATCCAAGCTAACCCAGCAGTAATATTTAATATTAATTTAAGAATTCTCTGAGAGAGAGAGAGACTGGGCATTTTTCTATTTGTCTTTGACCTGGCAACATCCACTCACCTCTGCACTTGCCTTGATGTAAGTACCTTACTAGGGTACAGTAATTTCTTTTAGATTCAGTAAGGAATACATTAAAGATTAATTTAAATGTTTTCTGTATTTATGTGAAACTGTCCTGCAGTGTTGCTTTAAATATTTCCGGTGATTTTGAACTCTGATATCACTGTACATACATATTTAGTATTGTTTTGTTCCTTTATTATTTATTATTAAATATAATTAAACCTTTTGATTGTGGCTGGTCTGTCTAAAGATATTTAAGCTCTTAGAGTACTTGCATATCTATTTTGTGACTCTGTACAGGCCACTCATAATAGCCTGGGACTTGGTCAAACTACCATTTGTATTATAGTAACATTACACAATAGGATTGGACACCCATTTGTTAAAGGCCTTAAAGTAGCTAATAAGGGGTTCTGGTGGCAGTGATAACTACCTTATAGTCTGGGCAGAAGGGGGCATAGCTAGTAAACCTGTGCCAACCTATCCAAGGTGTGTATGTGTGTGTGTGTGTGTGTGTGTGTGTGTGTGTGTGTGTGTGTGTGTGTGTGTGTGTGTGTGTGTAAGTAAAACAAATCTCCAAGACTGCATATATCAGCTACTTGGGCAGGGACACAAAGCACTGGTTGGACAGAGAGAGTGTTGGAGGACTTGGCTTGGATCCTGGCTAAGGACTCAACTCCTCAGCTGTGCCAGTGGGGAGTCTTATTGGGGATCTGAACAAAGAGGGAGAAGCTGCCCCAGACTGACAGTGGTCTCTGTGTGCTCTTAAGGGAAATTGCACTTTACTGTGTGTGTACTTGTCATCCTCCCAGTTTATATGTCTCCCACTGTTGCCAGTGGTGAGGACTGAGGCTCCTTGATTACTTGGCCAGTGCTGGGGCGTCACATACATGCAGAAAATTAATGGAGCGGGAGATCAAAGACTATACTGTATAGATGGTGCCTACACCAAACCTGCAGAAGTCAATTCATGTAGTTTGTAAATGCAGAACATTAATGGAGTGGGAGATCAAAGCCTGAGAATACTGCACAGATGGTACACAACCCCTATGAGACTGGTAAAGAAAGGCAGAAAGAAGGTCAATAGATGCTGGAGGTGTTAGGAGGAGAAAGCAGGAAGGATGTAAGTGTTCTTGGACTGTGTGTGGGCACAAAATTATCTGAGAGACATATTTCAAAAGGAAGCAGATCATACTTGGAATTCTGTATATGGTGCATAAAGAGGACAACATCTGGAAAGAAAGAGAAATAAACATTATCGGGCTGCTGAGAACGGAAGTTAAGGCCATCGTCACTCAAAAGTGGAAGGGGACAAAAACAACAGAGAATGAAAAAGTACACAAGAGTTTTCTGTACATGGGGAGAAGATGACAGAAACTGACCAGTGTGAGGAAAAGAGGGAGGGGGGAAATAAAAAGGCAATGGAAAGGGGTAATAGAATACTACAGGATTAAATGTCATACCAGGAGGAAGGACAGGGCAAAGCCAAAGGGAAACCTGGGGGAGTGGATAAGGATAGAGTAGGAAATGAAGCAGCCAACTGTTGATGAGATATGGTCACCTTGCACGAGAACGACATCTGAATGTAGTGTACTGTATGGAGTTAACTTAAATTGTCAAATGTAAATGCCAGCTTTGGGCAATGTCCAATGGTAAATATAACCTGTAGGTAAGGATACAAATGAAAATGGGAGAGCTACTAGTGGTGGTATAGTGCATCGTGCATGAGGATTAATAATGAAGTCATACACAAACGTGTTTTGTGCAATAACAAAATTATGAAGCTGACAATACTGGAAGTTGAAATGACAAATGAAGAATAGTAAAACATCATATCTTAGCCATGTTATAATAGTGCTAATTTGTAATTAATTTTGATTTTTGGTGTTGCCCGTGTGTGATGCGTCAGGAGGTTTGATTATGTAATGTGTATTGTGTGCAGGTAGTGCTCTTTGTCGGTAGTACTGCTCATCTGCTGCTAGAGGGAGCACTTCAAACACTCATACCTTTTAACGTTGGGTATATGATCCTTATGTGGGTGGACCTGACATCGTGTAATTAGAGCTTTTCCATTACCCTGACTTTTGTGCTACCATGGAGTTTTATGTAAATATATGTACGAACGTGTAAATATATAAAGACAACAAACTGGAGCGAAATGACCTCAGTAAAATGACGTTTCCAAAGGCACACAAAAGAGTTATTCAACTCAATAAAAATAGCGTTCCAAGGGCACTGAAAGGTTATTCAACCCAGTAGAAACAAAAGTTCACACTTTTCCAGTCCAGTAACCACGCACAACGACATATAATCCAAACGAAATATTTATTTGAGCTAGCAAACAGTGTTTCACCATAGGGCTTTTTCAAACTTCAACAGTAGCATTTGAGATTAGGCAGCTTATATACATAAGGGAAGAAGTTCATTAGTACAATCAAATCAAGTTAATTGATTAATTAGTTAAAATCCATCTCATTTGAATCATTTAAGGGCAAACCAAACCTATCCTTATAAAGCATGTGTTGAAACTTGAATAAGATAACATTTATACATACACAGAATTCTTGTAATACTATTTAATTCAGTAGCTCCTGTAACTTTATAACTTCAATTTATTTCTAATCATAAATATCTTTAATGATAATACAATAAATAAATAAGGAAAGTATAAAATATATATAATATAATATATAAAACACATATAAAAAATACATATGAAAATCACAGTTAAAAACACAATACTGAGATATGAGTAGTCATACCAATAGGGAATAAACACATAAAAGGACATATGATGAAAATGTATTCCTAGCTCATATTTAAAAACTAAGCAGGTAATGAAAAGTGCATATAAAAGCTTATGCATAATGAGTAGGCTGGAAGTGTGTGCATGTATATATAATGTGAGCATTGGAGTATAGACAATAAACTACAACTAAAGCTCTAGGGTCTGATGATATAAAGCTAGTGATAGAGGGCTATAAGGCAGATTAATTCATGATTTAGGCCTAGCCAACCTTTTCCTGCGTAGTAAAGGTTTCACTTGTACTTTATCATTTATGCCTGGAAACTTGTCAGCTCTTAGGCGGACAATCCATCTAAGTTCACATTCCTGCAGGTAAGAGTCTATATCTCCACCTCTAATACCAGGTTTAACCTGTTGTAACACCTTGAAGTTAAATAGATAACCTGGTCCTGTATTCCTTACATGTTTTGCTAAGGCATTATTCTCAGAGGCAGTCCTAATACTATATACATGTTCTCTAATACGCTCCGTGAGTTGCCTACAGGTCTTGCCTACATAAAATACTGGGCAGCACGCACATTTAGCAATATATACTACATTAGTACTGCACAACTAGTCCCAGTATTAAACTTATAGACTTTTTGTGTAGATGGATGTATAAATCTATCACTGTTATCTATGTATTGACATTGATTACATTCTAGACATGGTGTAGTATTGTAATCTTTCATAGGCACATTGCCTTGTCTAATTAAAGGACATGACATAATGTCCTTTTCAAATTAGATTTATTTCTGTAGGAAAAACATGGACCATCACCCACTATCTTAGATATATCATCATCCAATTCAAGGATTTCCCAGTGCTTACAACAATTTCCTGATACTATCTACATCTCGAGAAGAATAGGGATAGCCTAATATTATCATTGCCATTCTTAGCAGATGCTACATGTGGACTTTCCTTCTCAGAGAAATATG
This sequence comes from Protopterus annectens, assembly GCF_019279795.1. Taxonomy (NCBI): domain Eukaryota; kingdom Metazoa; phylum Chordata; order Ceratodontiformes; family Protopteridae; genus Protopterus; species Protopterus annectens. Next base: position 46,841,037 of record NC_056732.1, on the reverse strand, counting down.
GTTTGGCCACAGTTTCTCAACTTATTAACTAATCCTATGTTCCTATCTATCTCTTTCACTTGGTACTTCCTTTCTAATAATCTATTTTTAAGGGCATTAACTTCTTTAGAATGCCCCATATGGCAAGGATTCAGCCTGGATGCTCTAATAAACTGACCTTTCATAATGTTATCAAAAACAAACCTTGGATGCATGCTTTGACGGTGTAATAGTGTGTTCCTATAACATGCTTTCCTGTATATAGAGGTATTCAAAAGACCAGAAGGTAATCTATTAATATGTATATCTAGAAGTGACACTTCATTTTGGGAGTAATTGATAGTGAATTTCAAAAAATCTGAGAGTCCATTAACTATTTCAAAGAAATCCAAGAGATTCTTCATCCCTTTCCAGATGAAAAAAAGGTCATCTACAAAACGTCTGTAGTGACCAATATTTTCCTGGAACTCTGATAAAACAAATAAAGAATTCTCTTCCCAGTCGGCTACATTAATATTGGCGTAGCTATTGGCACATGAAGTGCCCATAGCTACGCCATCTTTTGTATGTAAATATGTTCCTAACACAAAAATGTTGTTCTCAAGGACAATTTCTAAAAACAATGAAAGTAAGTCAACAGTCCCTTCATTAAAATCTGAATGGTTTCGAACAGACCTCTGGAACCTTATTAGACCCTCTTCATTTGGAATCTTAGTAAATAGACTTACTACATCAAGTGTTACAAGAAAATAGGGTTCCCTATCTTCCAAGGTACTAGTATATTCATATAAATCAACTAAAAAATGTTTACTGTCTCTCAGTATATGCTCATTCACATCTACTAAAGGTCTCGTAAAGAATTCCAAAATAATAGAAAAGGGCTCAGTTAGCCACCCCTGCCCTGCTACTATTGGTCTCATGGGAGGGGTGTTCAAAGATTTATGTATCTTTGGCAGCCCCTGTATGATCGGGATAAGAGGGTTTTTTACTTTGAGATATCCGAATAAAGTGTCAGAGATAATTTGACTTTTATATAAATCCTCTAGAGTGTCATACACTTGGAAGACCTTCACACCAACCTCTAAAAGAGTTATACTAGCATAAAATAGTTCATCACTCAACATAGTGGTCATAATGTCAACATAGCAAGAAGTGTCTAAAATAACCACAGGACCACCCTTATCAGCTGGTCTTATGACTATGGAATGGTCATTTTAAGATTAGTCAATGCTTGTCTCTGTAAGTAAGTCAAATTAAACTGACGTTTCCTTATAGTATTACTATCCTTACTTTCATAGTACTTATAAATATCATTTTCTACCATTCTTGTAAAAGTATCTAGTACTGGATGTAGGGAGGGGACATATAGGCTATTAGGTCTGAATCTCTCTATGTCCGCTTCCCTGTTAATATTTCGCTGAGTTCCAAAATCTAATTTCAATTGAATATTTCTAGTGAACATCTTTATATCTAGAACTGAGTCTGTTAGGTCACTATCACATGTAGGTATAAAATTTAGTCCTTTGTTCAGGACTTCTTCTTCAAAAACATCCAAAGACCTACTGGATAAATTAACAACTAAGGTCCCCCTGTTTTCTCCCATAATTTCTTTAGGGTCGGTCGTGATATGTACGAACGTGAGTAAAGGGATGAATCCCCCCACACAGGGGTGCAGGGGGCTTGCACACTGCAAAACATTTATTTGTATGCAGTTTATGTAATTGATATTTAGCAGGTCAGTACTTTGTGGCATTTCTTGTTCAGGTTTCATTTCTGATTTCAGTGTTGCTATTTTCTGTCCCATCTTTTGATTTCGGTGTTGCTATTTTCTGTCCCATCTTTTGATTTCAGTGTTGCTATTTTCTGTCCCATCTTGTTACTCCTTTTCTTTCCAACCTGGCACTTTTAAAGACATGCTCTTCTTTAGGCAAATACGCAAACACGCTCAAAAATATTCAGAACATCAAAAGTATTTGGCTAGATGCTCTTTATCCAGTAACAAAAGAGGAAGAAGAAGATGTAATATATCTTTTAGAGATAATTCCATTTTCAAACATTCCTGCACGCCTGCTGGTATCCCATCTAGCAGTACATTGAAAAATGCCACCTGATTTATGTAGTTTCCTTCAAGGAATGAGGCGTTAAACTTATGTCCCACATGCCCTTCTTGGTGGTAGTCGGGCAGAGCTAAAAGACTCTGTGGCATTTGCCAAAGCACAGCTGGTGGCTTCTCTAACTGTGCTGGTCAGAGTTTAACAGTCTTCCTCAATACTTCAGCACATGAATGACTTATTATAGCCAGTTCAGCTGGTGGCTTCTCTAACTATGCTGGTCAGAGTTTAACAGTCTTCCTCAATACTTCAGCACACGAATGACTTATTATAGCCAGTTTCACAAGGCTGTTGACTCTGAATGGTTAACCTACATTTACAGCTTATTGTAGTTAATGTAGGCTTTATAGCTGTAAAAACTATTAATGTCTGTACTTGTTACTAGTAACACGTAATATTTAGTTATAACTGTAAAATCTTTTACATCTGTATGTGCTTTTGGGAGCTTTTCTCTCGGAGCCATCGCTGTAAATGGGTTCCTCATCCTGTCGGACTTTCCCTCATACCAAATGTCAACAGATAAATAAATAAAACAGAAGAACCGACAAGCAAATTTGGAAAGAACAGCTTTGGTGCTAATTTGCAAGCTCAACCTGAAATACCTCGCTACATGCATGTAATTCTTGTTAATCAAAACAAACTGTAAATGCATATTCTTTCTCAGATTGTGTCCTGTATTCCATCCACATAAATAACAAAGCTCACTAAAGTATGTTCTTTCGTCCTTCAGGAGAGATAATAAATGTGTGTCACATCTGCCCAGAATGATGGTGCCTCTGATGGATGTTAAAAATTTTATGCAAAAAGAAAAGAGGACTTTCTCCATCGCCTTGGTCCAAGTTCAAAAGTCCTCCTCAATGCAGCGGCACATTGCCATGTTTGTGTTGCAGCTGCTTTAACAAGGCATGGATTTTGAATGGTTAATGCATCCTTGAGAACAATTAAAGCCACAAGAAACATCATAAAACGTGTATCTGATAAATAAAGTATCTGTTAGAACACAGATGTGAGCAAGAGACAGTACTGAAAACCCCTTGCGACTCACAAAATGTTACGTAATTTCATTATGCATCTGTAAATATGTGCAAACCTCAGTGTTTCTCCATATTTGTATTCAATGTACTTTGCAATGATCTGCTGCTGGTTCTAATTCATGCAGACATTGTGTGCTCCTGCTTTCACCTACTACATGAATTACGACTCAGAAGCTAATTTGCAAGGAATAGTTTCAATGCTAGTTTGTGTTGCCCACAATGCTTCAATACATGTACCTCTGTCTCCTCCCACCCTGCAGTACTTTTTAAATAATTGATTATGTAGTGCACCCACAGTCTTTGATGAACACACAACTCCTTATACAAGGAGCTGCATTTGTTGATGAATATTCAACTATTTGTACAAAGAACCGCATTTGTGGATGAGTATTCAACAATTTATACAAGGAACCGCATTTGTTCATAAATACACAACTCTTTATACAAGAAGCCTCATTTATTGATGAAAATTCAACTATTTATACAAAGATCCGCATTTGTTGATGAGTATTCAACAATTTATACAAGGAACCGCATTTGCTGATGAACACACAACTCTTCATACATGGAACTTTCTTATCAGAAATGGCAGGTACATAGACTGGCTTTGGATAGTAATGCTGCTAAATTATGACAAGCCTGTGTACAACATCAAGGTGGTCAGCCACAGCAATGTTTAGTGGGACCACCTTTCATCCTGACAAGTGCCAGCTGTCTACAGAGACATAGGCATTCACAAGCATCAATGCTAACAACAGTTATATAAATATAAATACATGCATACTTACCAGCATGTAACTGGTGCTCTTTATGTCATCTTGTTGGTCGTCACCTTTGTTCCGTCATGCTGTGGACCTTCAGCTCATCCTGATTCTCCTCATTGTTGCATCATCCCAAAGCTTGACAACAGCATAAGGGGCTGTACAGCACATTTAAAGACAGGGATCCTTTTCACAACTTGATAATATGTTGAACTAAAGTCCAGTGTGCTCATGTTCATGGTACTTTGAGTAGAACAAACTCTTGTGAGTGTGTAATCGGAGCTCCTCGTTCTATCATGGTGCCTTGTATCCTTGTCACATCCTGTTGAGCAAGACTGAGGAGTTTGCTCAAGTTCTGCCCTTAAACAATGTGTTAAACTGAGGTTCCACCTGGCCAAGTGTGTCACAGTTCACATGCAGCACACACGTACAATGGGTGATTGTTGCTGTTCATTATATCTTAATGATCCTCATCCTTTTATTGTCCAGATGTTTGTCCACATCCTGACCTGGTGCTCCTCATCCTTTTATTGTCCAGATGCTTGCCCACATCCTGGCCTGGTGCTCCTCATCCTGTTATTGTCCAGATGCTTGTCCACATCCTGGCCTGGTGCTCCTCTTTCTGTTTTTGTCCAGATGCTTGTCCACATCCTGACCTGTTGCTCCTCATCCTGTTATTGTCCAGATGCTTGCCCACATCCTGGCCTGGTGCTCCTCATCCTGTTATTGTCCAGATGCTTGTCCACATCCTGGCCTGGTGCTCCTCTTTCTGTTTTTGTCCAGATGCTTGTCCACATCCTGACCTGTTGCTCCTCATCCTTTTTTTGTCCAGATGCTTGTCCATATCCTGACCCAGTGCTCCTCATCCTGTTATTGTCCATATACTTGTCCACATACTGACCTGGTGCTCCTCAGACTGTTATTGTCCAGATGCCTGTCCACATCCTGACCTGTTGCTCCTCATCCTTTTTTTGTCCAGATGCTTGTCCATATCCTGACCCAGTGCTCCTCATCCTGCTATTGTCCATATACTTGCCCACATACTGACCTGGTGCTCCTCAGACTGTAATTGTCCAGATGCTTGTTCTTGTCCCAACATGGTAAAGTATGGGATGGGAGGGAAGGGAGCAACAGCTATTCATATTTCTGGGGTGAAAATAATAATAATAAAGGAATTATATTTCTTTATTTATTGTTTTAAGTTAATGTTTAGGACCCAGATGAAAACTATATCTAGTATGTAAGGGTAACAGACATGCTTGTTGTGGATGATCATTTCAATTTGTTTTTGCCTAAGTTAATCTGGTTACAATGGGACTAACTGGTACTATAGAAGAGCTTACTTGCACTTCCTATTACCTGGCATTAGTCAAGTAATAATGACTGAGAGGGTAGGCCGTATTATTAAATACAGTTCTCTACAACCTTTTTCTTATATAAAAATGAATGTTCTCTATAATGTGAAGACTGCTGCCTACACATACGCTGCTAACACAAAAGAATGAATGTTGGCACTGTTTAATATCTACATAACTTCAGCATGTTTACCTCATTAGGATGTTTGTTCATAGGTTCATAGGTTCATAGGTTTATACTAGGCTATCTGCCCTAAGGCATTTATAGGCCTAGCCCAAATTTTTGTGGCATACGCCACCCCTTATATGAAAAAATGCTGTGCCCATTAGTTTGTTGTGCCTCTGTCCAGCAGTGACACAGAGATGATTCCCGGGGTAAACCTACGATCTCCTATCCACAGGTCAAGATTTTTCTTGAACAGAGCCAGCGAGGTGCTCTGCCTCACATGGACCGGGATTTTATTCCACAGCATAGGGAGTCTCTGAGTGATAAATCTATCCCTCCAGCACGTCCTATTTATATCCGTGCTAAGGTTTAAGTCGCTTGCTCTAGTGGTTTTGGTGGATTTGGATTTTTTGAGGTGGAGCATGTCCATTAATTCCGGGTTGGACATGGCCTTGTATGTCAGGCACATGTCACCTCTGAGCAGACGGTATGCGACTGAATAGAGCTGGAGTTTCTTCAATCTGGCAGCATATGACAGATTTTGGAGTCCCTTTATCCTTTTGGTGAGGAACTTTTGGGGTCTCTCCAATTGCTGCAGATGTCGGGTGAGATACATCCCGAATGGGGCATTGTACTCGATCATTGGTCTGATAAGTGAAGAGTACATGGGAACAATGACCTCACTAGATCTGGATGTGAATCCCTTCATGATCAGGTGGGCAATGTAGAAGGTCTTTCTAACCACTTTAGCAACGTGAGTGTCAAAAGAAAGGCCACTGTCAACCTGGGTCCCCAGGTCCCTGATAACCTCTTCTGTGCTTAGTGGATTGCCACCTATATGGTAGCTTGGGGTTACCTTGTTTTTCCCGAAGGGTATGACTATACATTTTTTGGCGTTTAACTTCAGGCCATGACTCTGGCACCAGCTATCTGTTTCCGTGAGTCCCTTCTGAAGGATATCCGTGTCCGATGCACTTTCCACTATGGTGCCCAGTTTGCAGTTGTCTGCAAACTTTGTCAGCCAAAGTCCTCCCATGTTGGCCTGTACTTCTGAGAAGTAGATGCCGAACAATAGGGGGCCAAGGACCGAGACCTGTGGGGCACCACTTGTGACTGGCTTGGAGTCTGACATAGCGCCAGCAACTCTAACCCTGTGGGTTCTGTCCTTAAGCCAGTTTGCAACCCATCTTGTGACATATGGGTTTACATTTAAGCTGGTAAGTTTTTCTACAATACCCGAGTGGGGTATTGTGTCGAAAGCCTTTGCAAGGTCAAGGTAGGCTGTATGGACTGCCTTTCCCTCATCAATGGCCTTGGTGACTGTTTCGAAGAAGTCGATCAAGTTCAAAAGGCATGATCTTCCCTTGACGAAGCCAAACCGGGTCGGGTCCAATGTCTGCAAGTCCCCTATATCTTTGTTTATGAGCTCCATTATGATCCTCTCCATAGCTTTGCAGACTAGACTTGTTAAGCTTATGGGACGGTAATTACCAGGGTCCGTAGAGGCACCGCCTTTGTGGAGTGGGACCACAGTTGCCGTACGCCACTCCTTGGGCACGTATCCTGTGGTAAGGTTGAGATTAAACAGCTGCCTTATGTGCGGGTTTAATTCCTCATTTAGCTCGTGTAGCACACAGCCGGGAACACGATCCGGTCCCATTGATGCTGTGTTTTTAGCTTTAGAGAGAGCAGCTTTCACCTGCGCATTTGAGATGTCTGGGAGGCTACACTCTGCTGGGATAGTTATCTCTATTCTAGCGGCGAAGATGTGGGTGTAGTTCGCACTGCTCCTGTCTGCCAGTATGTTGGCAATGTCTGTGGGTTCAGTGATTTTTGTATCATTTTGGACTAATTCTGAGCATATCTGGGAGTTTCCACCCAGGTTCCTAACATAGCTGAAAAAGGCCTTATGATTGTCCTTTGAATCCATGGCAATTTTTCTCTCAAAATTGGCCTTAGTTGATTTTATGAGTGCTCATATTTTTTTACTAATAATGATCGGGGTGACTTACCTTTTATGGATTTTGTTCTATCATGTAATAGCTTTCTCCTCTTATTGTAAAGTTTGTTAATGGCTGGGGTCCACCAGACTGGATGTTTGCCCTTTGTGGAAAGAGTCTTGGTTTTATTTGGGATTGCCTGATCCATGCAGTCCTGGAGGTGTTCATAGAAGGCATTTGTAAGGGCTTCCACAACTTGGGTTGTGGTTTCCACTGGCTCAGGGGCCTTAAAGGATACCACAGCAGTCTTGAGTAGTGTGAAGTTTGCTTTAGAGAAGTTCTTCACTGTGGTCTTTTTTGTTTGGGGTAGGGGCGGGATGTGGATTTCCAGTGAGATTAGTTTATGATCAGATCTCACCAATGAGGGATATACTTCCGGTGTGGAGCATTTTGTCCCCATGTTTGTGATAATGAGATCTAGTATATTTTCTCCTCTCGTGGGAACAGTGACTAGCTGTTCCATGGCATTTGAATTTATGAACTCCAGGAACCATTGGGCTAGAAAGTTAGGGCTTGAGTAATGTTCCCAGTCTATATTCAGGTAGCTGAAGTCACCCAATATGATGGTGTTTGGAGATACATTTATACCCTCCAGTGTCTTCAGGAAGGCTGTGTGGGGTTCCTGAGTTTGAGAGGGTGGCCTGTAGCATGCTACAATTTGTAGAGCAGTTTTGCCTATGGTTAGTTGCACCTGGATGGTTTCCAGCTTTAGCGTTGCCACCAACCTGGAGGTGTGGGTATCCTTTATGAATATGGATACACCCCCTCCTTTTGTGGTGTGGTCCGGGTTTTGGGGCCAGAACGCATGATATGAGGTAAAATCTAATAGTGCCAGGGTGCTCTCAGGAGCCTTGAAATATGTTTCAGTTACAGCACAGACATCGATGTTCTCCATACTGAGAAGGGCCTCGAGTGTGTGCATTTTGAGATTTAGATTTCTGGCATTGAGCAGCATTACCCTCAGTTTTTTCCCATTTTTGTTTTCTAGGGTGGTAGGTTTAGAATTTGAGCCTTGCCTAAAAAAGGCACTATGGGGGTGGCAAGAGCCTTAGCCAATATCCGGAATCCCAGGGGTGACAGGTGCAAGCCATCCCTTGCGAAGCAGCATGGCTTGTCAAGCATGTCATCCCAGGCAGACAGACACTGGATCCCCTTTGAATGACACCAGACATTAAGCCAATTGTTAAAGCTGATCATCTTGTCTCTATATTGTGGCATCATTCTTGGTGAAGGAAGGATACTGCTCAGGGTCAGGGTCATACCTGCATGGGCTACATAATCAGAGAGCTCCTCTATGTCTCTTTTCATGTAGTCCAAGGAGGTACGTCTCAGGTCATTCACACCAGCATGGACAATGACTGTGTCATATTTGTACTTGCCGTGGAGTGACCCGAGTGCTTGTGTTATGTGGCGGATTCTAGCGCCCGATAGGCAGCTTACTGTGACCCTCTCCTTGTTCAGCCTGGTGAGTGGGACGTCAGTGTGTCTGACTATGGAGTCACCTATGACAAGTATGTTTGGTGTTGTATTTGGCCTTAAGGGCTGTGACTGCTTTGCACACTGCTTTTGTGGTTTATGTGTTGCTTGTGGGGTGTCTTGAGGTAGCAGTTGTTTGGGTGTCTGCTTTGGAGGCCTCTGCTGTTTAGGTAAATTTTTACTCAGAGCCTCCGAGTATGTCTTTGTGTGTTTATGTGTTTGATTCAGTGGTGTGGTTGCATTATGTGAGGCTGGTTTTGTGGTGTGTGTAGTTGCCTTCTCCTCCTGTCTGGTCTTGCCAGTCCTGAGTTGAAAAAGCTCAGCCTCCAGTTTGGCTAAATAGCTGCATCTCTCGCAAGTATTTGTGTTATGTGGGAGGAGGAGAGGGTTGTCTGTGTACATGAGGCAGTTATAACATTGCCTCAAGATTCACAGATTCACCAGCTGGACCGGAGAGGAGATTGACAACTGACCTTTGGACATGCTAGAATAATATTGGGAATTCCTTAATAATTGAAAACAAGGGCCAGTGGGGAGTGAGGGTGTAGTGCTTTTAATTTTTAGTGCTGACTTATATAATTGCTTTAGTGAGCAAGTGCCAGGTAACTTGAGTGCAATGTGTTACAAGTAACTAAATGCAACAACGACAAACAGTAACTTTCTTTGAAGTGAAACAAGGAAATAAGTACAGTAAGCAATGCAGATATCACTAGTGATCCACAGAAGCGCTGAGAAGCCACGTATTAGGTGGAATTAGCTTCCAGGGAAATAACAAGCAAACAAACAACAAGCATATAAACAAATCTAGATTCAGCAGGTCTGGATCTAGTCTATGCTAGAGCAAACAAGGTGTACCAATTTCAGTAAGATACAGTTCAAATATTCAGGCACTATAAACCTTTAACCAGAAATTCCCAGCTCAGAAGGGCAGAATCCAGCCTCTTCTCCCACAAGAGTGCAGACCACGAACCTTCTTAATGTAAAATAACTGGCCTAAAGCCCAAGTGCCTAAACCAGAACTAATACACTTGGACACTGGGCTCTCAATCAGCAGTTCCCAACTTAGAAGGATGAAAGCTACCTGTCCTGCCACCACAGTGCTTGCCACAAACCTTCCTAATGTAAAACAACTGGTCTGAAGCCCAAGTGCTTAATCCAAAAGACTTAGAATGATAGCTACACTTTAATCAAGTTACAACCAAGCAGTAATAAATACAATTGAATACTTTAGAGAATGTCTGGATTAGTGCTCAAGTTACACAAACAAAGCTAGATCCAGCAGGCCCGAATCCAGTCTATGCCACAGCAAACAAGGCGCACCAACTTCAGTAAGAAGCAGTTCAGATATGCATGCACTATAAGCCTTTAACCAGAAATTCCCAGCTCAGAAGGGCAGAGTGCAGCCTCTCCTCCCACAGGAGTGCAGACCATGAACCCTCTTAATGTAAAATAACTGGCCTGAAAGCCCAAGTGCTTAAACCAGAATTAATACACTTTTAGAATAACAGACACTGAGCCCTCAATCAGCAGTTCCCAACCTAGAAGGATGTAAGCTACCTGTTCTGCCACAACAGTGCAGACCACAAACCCTCTCAGTGCAAAACAACTGGTCCGAAGCCCAAGTGTTTAAACCAAAAGGCTTAGAATGAGTTACACCAAGCAGTAATAAATACAATTGAGTATTTTTAAGATGATGCAAAAGTAAAATGAAGTAGGTAGAAACACAAGTACAGTAAAAGCAGATGAAAAGGGTACTGCTTAATGCACTTGCTTTGTAATTGAGAAGTGTTGAATGCTTTCACTGAAAGATGTTTGCTCCTTATGATATATGACGTAATTGCTTTGTAACTCTTTGTATAATTACACCTGGGTCAGGTCTCAAAAGGGTTCCAGAACCAGCTTACATCCCTGGTTAACAACATCTTCAGTAAAAAATAAATCAATAAATACCAGAGAATAACAGACCAGTCGGGCATGTTCTAAATGCAGTGGTTCCACTCACACTGGAAGATATTATTCCTTACAAGTCTGGTGATTTCACAAAAATATTATTATTGAAACATGTTGGTTTGTTTAATAATCTGATGTAAAATGGTTCATCTGTCAGATGATTTGTATCAATTACGTATAATTCACTGAGGTACAGAATAGGTTCTTATACATTAATGGATTGTTAGAATGTATTTGCAAAGAGCAAGGTAGAGAGGACACAGTAATCACAAATCAGTCTTTACAGTTTTGGTAACAGAAAGACCAAGTCTTGAAATGAACTTTTAGAAGGTTACAGACCTTAAAAAGATTTTTAAGAAACAAAATGTATTGCCTACCTGGCCCACTTGGACCCTCTAGAACAGTAGTATAGAAATCCTGTACTGATGGCTGCTTGCCTTTCCTGGAGAAGTGGGTGGGTTTGACAAAATGTTTAAAGTCTTCACCTCATAAACAAAAGGTACAGGGTTTGATTCTGATCTTGGGTTATTGACTAGGCTTAAAAAGGTCCTTCAGGGCAGTTAGCCTACTGTTCTCCTATGACCATATGAGCCTATAATAGAGTGCAGCAATCAGGCAATAGTGCAGTAACTGGATTCATTTAAGCAGCCACAGCTGACATCAATGTGCTTGTTATGTGTATTAGTAACTAGAAGGAGCTTGTATAAACTATTTGCCACAGTTCACAGGATTTCTTTTTTTCTTGGTGTTCATCTTTGGAAGAATTTTCTGTTTTTTTGGTCCTCAACTTCAGGTTGTGGGAGGTTGCCGGTTTGGAGACTGCCAAAGGCACCATTTGTACAAGCTATGACTCTTGGGGGGAGGGGTCTCCTGAATTTGACTGATAGGCACTGACATGCCAGCAAGACACTAGCTATGCTTTTCACCGACATGAAGACAGAGGTGGGCTTGAAGTTTGGCAAAGTCCTCTCCCTCACTTACATTTATGAGCTTTGAGTAGTAATTGGAAGCATTAGATTGCAAATACCAATGGCAGAAAGGAAATTTCCCTTCAAAATAGCCAGGTTCACTTTCCATGACAGAGTTAGGAGTTTGTCAATCCAGGAGAATCTGAAAGTACAGTCACTGCTTCTCCAAGTTAGAAGGATTCAGTTGACATGGTTTGTGCACCTAGTGAGGACACTCTGGATGTGCTTCCCATGGGAAGTGTCCAGACAAAGTCCACTTAGTGGAGGCCTTGGAGCAAATCCAGGGCACACTGACCTAAAGATTGTTGCTGTGGATAGAGAAATCTGGTCTACCTTTCTGAGCTTGCTGACACTGTGGGTTCTTTACTGGGACAAGTGTATTAGAAAATGATGGATATAAGCATGTATGCACTGGCTGGTAAAAGTCAGCTGTCTTTTTGTAACCCCATTTTTAGTTGTATTTATTTGTTTATTTTTTAACCATGAAAGTGGGCTTCCCTTAAATACTCTTTCAGTTACAAACTGAATACAAAGCCCAAGTAATGAACTAGATAAAGAGGAAATATATGCGGCACAATTCACTATATGTGCATAATATTAATGTAACTTCATACATATTAAATGAAAATACTTACATTCATATACATAAGTAGAAATGATAGGTCAGAAATACATACATGATTTTGGGAAAGAGCACACATGCCAACAGTGCAAACTTATTAACCTATGTCACACTTTTCCACTTCGTATCAGACACTAGATCCCACTCTGGACAGCAAGGTAACACGTTTCATTATGGCAATGCAGAAACTAGTTGGGAAAACAATGAGCTGGCTTTATGTCCAAGAACAGACACAGCCTATGGCTGTTCAGAAAACACCTAACCCTTTTGGATGTCACAAGACTTGCTTAAGTGTTTTACTTTGGATTGTCTGTTTAAGGAATTATTACCAGTCGTAACAGTACTAATGATATAATCTGGTCCATTAACCAGCAATAAAGTCATTTACAAGTGATATGGACGGGTAAAATAATAAAAAGGAGGCCAAAAAGGATTAACGGTCCACAGTAATGTAGTATAAAAATGATAAATGAAGAAAACACATGGACCACCACTCAGAAGACCATATAAAATTGTTTAATCAGATAAAACAGAAGCAGAACAAGCACTTTCATGTTTCTACTTCATCAGGTTCACATAAAACTATAAAAAACACAAATTAAATAGTAATGTCAGACCGATCAAGAACTAGGTCTCTGCCCCTTCGGAATAGGTTCTGGCAGATAAATCACCTGACCTCAGTTATGTGCTTCCCATTAAAACTATTCTGAAGGGGCGGAGTCAAACCAGGAATGAACCTGAACAGGGAAGACCACGCCTCCATACTACATTTTATTTTACATTTTGCGACAGTACTCAAGACCCCAGTAATGTTCTGTGCAGTCACTTGTTATCCTTTCTGAGTTGGCACAACTTGCTCTACATTAAGCACATTATATTTGATAACACTGAGCTTGTTATTAGTGAAGGTTTATTAAAGTTATTTTCTTACTGGCACTGAGTGAATAGGAAATGGCAAATAAATGAACCCACCTTTTCTGGTAGCACAGGGATTTTAACAATAATTTAACAAACTTATTTTTAAACAACCTTACCTGTACTGCAGTCAAGTCTTTCTCTGAGGAACAGCTCAGCTACAAATCCGTTTCTTTAATATTTAAGACTGGATGGAAAACTCTGGACTGTACCTTAATACAAACAAAACAAACAAATATACTATTCATAGTCAGAAACATACCCACCACCAGATAAGAAGTCTTTCAAATTTTACCTAAGAATAATTACCCCTTGTAGTAATACTGCTAATGTACTCGGTGTCATAATGGACATCAAACTAAACTTTGATCCCCATATTAACCAAGTAGTCATCCAGACCAATCAGAAACTTGACCTATACAGCCAAGCATTTCCTGACTAGCCAAGCTTGTACACTAGTCAAAATATATGCTCCCCTTGCCTGGTTTATGCCTCATGTATTCTCACACAGTTTCAATCTGCTCACATGTCAAAGCTGGAGCAAGCCTATGTGAGAGTAGTTACATATAACGCTGCTCGACTCAATCCTATCATTGTTTGTTGTTAAGAAAATCGTTGACTTAAGTCATCATCTGGCTACTATCCAACTCAAAATAACTTATACTTTCCTCTACTCATTAACAAATGTTTTGAATTCAACCAGTAATTAATTGTTTCATTGCGAACTGTAGAATTACCATGAAAATGATGTAATCTCATTGTAGCTATGTGATTTAAGAATCATTATGGTGATGAAATGTTTTCCAGTATTATTCTAACAGCTCTAGTATAAACGTCCTGAAATCATTACACATATACCACACAACCCTGCATTTTAAAAGCCTTAAAAAAACAGAAACATTGCAACATACACTAGCAATGAAACAAATATAGTTGTAAAGTCACCTCTGCCTTATATTTCCTCCCTCATCACACCTACTCTTGTAGTATAAAGTGCTTCTGTTTCTCAGTTTATGGCATGTCATAGTTAACTCTTTTGTGTAAGTATACACTACTTGTATCTAATTATCACATTTGTATTATATTCTAACTACAGACTATTAAGAACGTGTATTATGTGAAATTATTAATCTTTTATTCTGTTATATATGCTAATTATTACCTTATTTTTTTAACTGCAACTTATTGTGTGCTGTTGTTAACTTTATGCACAACTGAGGTCCTGCCCAGAGCAGGATGCATGTCTTACAGATGTCCAGTGAAAAAGGATTATTATCACACAGATTATCCCTGTCAACAAATAAAATAAATACATTGGCCTCTCTCTCTCTCTCTCTCTCTCTCTCTCTCTCTCTCTCTCTCTCTCCCTGTTTCTGTCTTTGTGCACATTGCTGTGTCCCTTTGGAAAGTTTAATAACAACAATGCTGGGTTTTACTGTGTTTCACAGAAATTTTCTGATGTAAAATTCCACCTCTAACTAAAAATGAAAACCCATTCCTTATGGTTATAAATGTCAAAGTAGTTACTCTCTCTTTGGCAGATTACCTGATGATTACTGTCCAAATAAAAAGGTATGCACTAGAAAGCACATTTTGTGAAAACAAATGGGAAAATGATGCACACAACACTGCAGTTTGGACACTGCTTGGAATTATGACTTAAACATTTTAAGATATGTTTACTAATGTTCCACATTCTGTCATTTAGTGGTTACAAGCTGTTACATCATTTGGAAGTTTCACTGTTTTTACTGAGAATGTCTGTTCCCACTGACTCCCATAATAAGAAGGCATAATCTTTTGGCAGTGTTATATTGGTAATGGGGTCATAGGATCATAAGAAGTTACTAGTCTACTGGTCCCGAGGCCCTTATAAGCCTAGCCAATAAATTAGCCCATGTTCCCACAAGTCAGCACTCGATGCCCCTGTCCAGCAGGGACATAGGTGGAATCCCAGGGGTGTATTTTCAGTTTCCCATCCAGTTATCCAGGTTGCACTTGAAAAGGGATAATGAGGTGCTCTGCTTGATGTGGAGGGGGGAGTCTATTCCACAGATGGCGGGAGTCTCTGGGACACAAATCTGTCCCACCAGCAAGTCCTATTGATGTTGCATACCAAGTTAAGATTTTGCGTGCGGGTCACAAGAGTGGAGTTTGCTTGCAGATATGCAGCAATTTCATCAAGGTGGGGTCAGAGATTGTTCTGTATGCCGGACATAGATTATCTCAGAGGAGTCTGTATGAGACTGTGTAGAGGAACAGGGCTTTTAGCCTATCCATGTAGAGTAGATGTTTGAAGCCCTGGATTCTCCTGGTCAGGAACCTCTGTGGTCTCTCCAGCTGCTGCATGTGCTTTGTGAGGTACATGCCGAAAAGTGCGTTATACTCAATGATGGGCCTGATAACAGAGGAATATAAGGAAGTTATGACTTCCATGCTCCTGGATGAATTACCTTTACTACTGAGGTAAGCCATATAGAAATCTCTTCGTACAATGGAGGCAACATGGTGGTCAAAAGTTAGATTGCTGTCAACTTGGGTGTCCAGTTCCCTCAGAACTGCTTGCATGCTTAGGATGTTGTTGTCAATGTGATAATCTGTGGCGATGTCACTCTCCCCAAAGGGGAGGATGATGCATATTTTGATGTTTAGTTTGAAGCCGTGTTTCTGGGACTAGTCATTTGTCTGGGTGAGATCTTCTTGTAGTATATCTACATCACTAAGGGAGTTAATGATAGTGCCCAGCTTGCAGTCAAATGCAAACTTGGTCAGCCATAGACCTCTGGTTTTGGCTTGCACCTCAGAGAAGTATATCCCAAACAGCAGGGGCCCCAAGACTAATCCCTGGGGTAAGCCACTCATTATGGGTCTACTACATGAGGTAGCTTTCTCTATTTTGACTGACTGAGTTCTATCAGTAAGGCAGTTAGCTACCCATCTGGTCACATATGGATTTACACCAAGCTGGGATAGTTTATCTATTATGCCTGAGTGGGGAATGGTGTCAAAGGCCTTGGATAAGTTAAGGTAGGTGGCTTGCACCATCTTCCCCTCATCCATGACTTTGGTGACTGACTCAAAGTAGTCTACTAAATTTAACAGGCATGATCTCCCCTTGATAAAACCAAATTGTGTGGAATCAAGCATTTGGAGGTTGCCATTGTCCTTGTTACTATGGTCCATGATAATGCATTCCATGGCCTTGCAAATCAGGCTAGTTAAACTGATAGGTCTATAATTTCCTGGATTGGTGGACTTTCCACCTTTGTGCAGAGGGATGATGGCGGCCATCCTCCACTCAGCTGGGATGAAACCAGTACTCAGGCTTAGGTTGAATAGAGTGCTTAATGGTGCTGCGAGTTCCTGCCTGAGTTGATGCAGGATACAGCCTGGGATGTTATCGGGTCCCATGGAAGCTGTGTTATTTAGCCTTTGACAGGGTGGTAATGACTTGTTCCCTAGAGATAAGGGGTGGGTGCAGGTGCTGGAAGTATCCTAGATTACTGATGGGGGGACAGGGGGTGGTGAAGTTTTCACTGAACCTGTCTGTCAGCAGGTTGGCTATATCCACAGCATTTGTGTATGTGGTGTCCTTGACCATCACTTCTGAGAAGATTTAGGTGTTTCCCCTTAGATTGTGGACTAACATGAAGAAGGCCTTGCAATTTGGACTCAAAGTTAGCTTTGGAGGACTTTACTAATACTCTTATTTGCCTGTGTAGGCCAAGGAGAGATTGCTTCCAATTTGGCACGTGTTCCTCCTTGGTCCTGGACAGCAATTTTTTCCTTTTGTTGTAGAGTTCATTTCTAGCCGATGTCCACC
>NC_056732.1:46726377-46818877 GCF_019279795.1 Protopterus annectens | reverse complement strand
AAATGGGTGGCGAAAGCCAAACCCATTCTGGCTAGGCTTATAAATGCCCTAGGGCAGATAGCCTAGTATGAACCTATGAACCTATGAGAAGCTGCTAATACCTTCAGCAGTTAAGCTCACAGCTGGAAATGGTTTGAATGAGAAAGTTGAAATCATTCTGTACCCTGCCACATTTTCAGGTGTGAGACACTTATGCAAAGCAAGATGCTGAAGGCTTGGTCCCTCATACCTTGGTGGCTGTATGAACAATTACTACAAGTTTTTTTTCAAAATGTATGAATACTTATTGGAAAAAATCTGGGTTAGTGCAGCGATAAAGAATATGTTTTGTCTCAAAAAGTTAGGTATGCTTTGTGTTGCTCAAATTCAGGTTGTCAAGGAAATGTATAATGAACGAGTGAAAAAGACAACTCTTACGTGAGCTCTTCTCTAGCTCCTGGTTGGCTGTAGTTGATTTGTATGATGTGTGTGTGTGTATGTATGTGTGTGTGTGTGTACATGTGCATGTGTGTCTGTGTGTGCACGTGCAAGACTGTGTGCATCTGTGCATACATGGGTGCTTATATGCAGATGTATGTGTGCGTGTGTGGGTGTGGGTGAGTGTGTGCACTTGCATGTGGATATTCTTATAACTGTGTCTGCGTGTGTGCATCCAAAGATATATACATATATATATATATATATATATATATATATATATATATATATATATATAGATACATATATACATACATTTATACATATGTGTGTTTATATCTATTTATCTATTTATATATGTGTACGTGCATGTATTGATATACACTAACACACAGATACATCATACAAACACATATGCATGTATTTGTGTATGTGTATAGATACTAGGTCATGTCGCCTGTGTGCATGTGTGTGTGTGTGTGTGTGTGTGTGTGTGTGTGTGTGTGTGTGTGTGTGTGTGTGTGTGTGTGTGTGTGTGTGTGTGTGTGCGTGTGTGAGTGACATATATACATATATTGAGAGAAAGAGAGACAGAGAGAGGGAGTAACATTTATAATTTGGCAATTAAACATTCTGCAACTGAACAGACAGGATTGACAATCGTGTTTTCCAGTCTATCTACTAGTATGACACACTCATAATTAGCATGGGAACAGAAGAATCATTCATTTTCTCATAGGCTGCAGTTCTTTACTGCTGTGTGTCATCTCCCATTTTGTTTAAATCACCTGCACATGCCCCTGGGAATATTATTATTATTATTATTATTTTATTGTCACATGCTTTGTGGGAATCTCACTTCCTCCTTATTTCATCATTTGTCAGCTGCGTTGCTACATGCAGGATCACATTTGTTTATGCTCTCAGCTCTTCTCTCTTAGGACACTAACGCTTCTTGTTGCTATGTGAAATTCTGTTTATATAGCCACAATGTCAGCTTTATAGCCTTTCATAAGCGACTCCATTATTCTTTTGACAACAGCTATGTGTCAGATTTGTATGCTTTATTTTTACTAATGAATGTAAGGCATTTTAGCTAGCTTCTGTTCTACCATAAATGTAGAAATTCCTTTTTGCTTAAATATTGCATCTGAAATATCCACCCAGAAAGGGATTAGCAGCTTGACAGATCACTAACATTCTCATTTTTCCAGACGAGAACTGCAGCTTGTTCGTGTCTCTGACTGTCGTCTTAGATAAGCCACGTGTGGAATGTGTCAATCTTCTTGAAATTAGTAAGGGGGATATTATACAGGTTTTACTCAAGATGCCCTGGTAGGTGAATACCTCTGAATAATTCAGTATATCTATCACGATTATTAAGCATCTGACAAGGTACATTATAGTATGTAAAACAGACGTGTTTGGTAGGAGAGAAGCCAGGGTAGGCAGCATTAACTGAATCACTGTATTAGTGGAAGGCAGTGAAAGTAAAACCTGAGAAGTCACTAGCACAGGGCCTTGAAAACAGCTTGAAAATCTTCAAGTGCAGGGTACCCAGCAATCACTCTAAGGAAGCAGCATAAGGTCAACGGAAGTAAATAAAGAAATAAATAAATATGAAGATGTAAAAATGGAGCTGGATTATGATAGAAAATGGATGACTTATGGAGCAGAAGATAGAAGATAAACGTTAGATTCACTGGTGTGTTGCATACGTCTTCTTGCAATCACAACTGCAAAAATAGATATTTTTCATTCATAGCATCATGCTGCTGAATTTTGAAAGACTTACTGAGTTGGTTGGAGGGGAAGAGGCAGGGAGCTTACATAGGATAACCATAAGGTGCATACTTTGCAAGTTTCTAGCCTACCAGACTAAAACTTTCTATGTACAGCAGGCCAGAAAACAAAGGTGAATGTATACTGAAGGAGTAAGAGATTATGTTATCCAGGATTACTCCTAGCTGTTGTGCAATGAAAGACAAAATCTGAATGACTTTACAGTATCATTGAGAGCATGAGGTATTCAGAACTGACAAGTCCATTCTATGAATGTAAGGGTCGAGCCTGGATGCTTAAATCAATGGAAGAGATAAGTGCTTTATGGAAAACCAGGCCAGAGCTGAATGAGTGGAAAGGAGCTCAGGGGGATGCAGTGTGGCACAAAGAAAAGAAGCTAGAATGAACTATGAGCAATATGGAACCAGAAGGTTGCTACTGTCAACCGTCCATTGATGAACAGAATGGGGACTTGACAGCTACAAATGGAAAGGTGGATGATATGAACAGAAGGGGACATGTAGTCTGCCCATCTGGGGGAATGGCTTGCACTACCTTGGCTGAAATGGAGAAGAATAAACAGAGGTGCAGAGTATACTGAGGTCAGATGAGATATCTGAAGGGGGTCTATATTAGTTCACCAAAATTTTATTTCAGCGAACACCTCTTCATCGACCCCTATTCAGCAAAAATTGCTTCAGTGATTTGCTGAATTTACCAAGGACAAAGACATAGTTGGTCAACTACAGAACTTTGCTCTTTTCTCCACTGTAGTGAAATCTCAGATTTGGTATATACAGTACTGGGATGTGGGGGTGAAGCCCCCCACTTAGGGGGTTTCAGTTCACTTAGATGTTGGTCCATTGTGCTGCAGGCAAGTATTTCCTTACCCTTGGTAAATTCAGCAAATTGCTGAAGCAATTTTCACTGAATAAGGGTTGATGAATAGGTGTTCACCAAAATAAAATTTCGGTGAACTAATGTGGACCCATCAGAAGGTACCCAGCAATGATGGGGTCTATGCTGGAAAAATAAACCTGAACTGAAGAGGAACACAACTGCCTAGCTGAAGGAAAGCATTCTAGGGGTTGATCAGGTATGAGGAAGGCCTTGGAGGCAGCTGAGTAGTACAGTAAAAGAGCAATCAAACATTTAACACTTTTTTTTCTCTTGCCTATTTTGTTTTCTATCACTGTTGTGAGGAAATGTGAGCAAGCAGCTTCTGTAATTATGCATTTGCTTAGTTTGGAGAATGTGTTGCAACTGCCCATGGGAGAGAATACAAAATGGAGAAAAGGTATGGAGAACATAGCAAAATGTTGTATTGGGAGAAGGCAGAGATTACGAGAATCCAGCATTCATGTGTGCTACCATTATCACAAAATGGGGCTAAGGAGAAACATGTGGTATCCATACAATAAAAGTAAAGTCCCTAAAAGGAAAAGTGAGTATAAATTAGAACACTGTGATGGTAAGGAGAAATATTTTTTGAGGGGAGTGGTTATATTTTTTTTGACTGATGAGTGCATTTATTTGTATACGCTGTATGATAGTTATGCTAACTGTAACAAATTTGTAAGTGCTGCAGTAATGTGGACATAATATATACCTTTCATGCAGTACAGCCCAAAAACACACAGAAGGCACTGCAGCAAAGTCTCTGGGGCATACAGAACTAAGAAGCTGTGCAGCAAAACTCTAGGGAAATAAACAATGACAGGGTACTATGGTTTAGAAACATAAGGGCAGGACAATGGTAAATGGTGGCAGAGGTGGAATAATATCAAATTGCTGTTATTGTTCCAATTAGGGTGCACTATATTTGGTTTATAAATTTAAGGGGAGGACAATGGTAAATGGTGGCAGAGGTGGGATAACATCAAATTGTTGTTCCTGTTCTAAATGGACTTGCAAATGCCATAACTGTTTAATGCTGTATTCTGGACTTTTGGATAGTTCCTGTGTTGCCCATTTCCTTACTTGGATAGAAGGAAGTTTCTTTGCTCACCAGTGGGAGTGGGGAGCCTTGAGCAGCCTATCTGTCCCTGAAGGAGTGACCTCAGCACAAGAATATTGTAGTAATTGGCAGTTTTGGGCCATTTCTAGCTCTTTGAAGTTCCCTGCATGAAAACCCGCTTTAGCACGGCTTTGTGTGATTGTCCGCATATTGCAGCATTGGGCAGCGCCGCTTAATCGGGTTTAAACTATTCCCAGCTCCACAAAGTCTGCTCTTCACTTTTTCCCTTAGAACTACTCTATCTCTCAAATTAAACACCCTATTCTCAATCTAAGACCCTGCACTTGCCCAAATAAGCAATCTTACAATCTTGCACTAATAAACTAAAAGCACTACATCCTCATATACTCTCCACAATTACCTTGTCCCCTATTGGTCCTTTGTAATTAAGTGATAAAATAGTTCCCTTTACTACTCTAGCATGTCCAAAGGTCAGTTAATTGTTTCCTCTCCAGTCCAGCTGGTGAATCTGGGAATCTTGAGGCAATGTTACAACTGCCTCATGTATACGGACAACCCTCTCCTCCTCCAAACAGGTTCAAACATATGTGAGAGATGCAACCATATAGCCAAACTGCAGGCTGAGCTCTCTCACCTCAGAACTGGTGTAACCAGTCAGGAGGAGAGGGTAACCTCACACAACACCAATCCAGTCTCACATAGTCCTACCACAACAGCAAACCAAACACATAAACACGCAAAAACATACTCAGAGGCTCTAAATAAAAATCTACCTAAGCAGCAGAGACCTCCAAAGCAGACATCTAAGCAAACGCTACCCCACAGCAAAACATGTGCAACACATAGTTCACAAAGTCAGTGTGCCAAACAGTCACAGCCCTTAAGGCTGAATAACACACCTGATACACTTGTAATAGGTGATTCTATAGTCAGACACACTGAAGTCACGCTCACCAGGCTGAACAAGGAGAAGGTCACAGTGAGCTGCCTGTCAGGCGCTAGGATCCGCCACATAACGCAAGCACTCAGGTCACTCCAAAGCAAGTACAAATATGACTCTGTCATAGTACATGCTGGTGTGAATGACCTGAAACGTACCTCCCTCGACTACATGAAAAGAGACATAGAGGAGCTCTCTGATCATGTAGCCCAGGCCGGTATGACCCTGACCTTGAACAGCATCTTACCCTCACCTAGAATGATGCCGCAGTATAAAGACAAAATGATCGATTTTAACAATTGCCTAAAATTCTGATGTCATTCAAAGGGGATCCAGTGCCTGTCAGCCTGGGATGACATGCTCGACAAGCCACGTTGCTTTGCTAGGGACGGCTTGCACCTGTCACCCCTGGGCTTTCGGATACTGGCAAAGACTCTTGCCACCCCCATAGTGCCTTTTTTAGGCAAGGCTCAAAAGACAAACCCACCTCCATAGAAAATACAAAGAACAAGAAACTAAGGGTAATGCTGCTAAATGCCAGAAGTCTAAACCTCAAAATGCACGCACTCAAAGCTCTCCTCAGTATGGAGAACATTGATATATGCGCAGTGACAGAAACCTGGTTCAAGGCTCCAGAGAGCACCCCAGCACTACCAGGTTATACCTCATATCATGCTTTTCGGCCCCAAAAACTCAGACTAAACCACAAAAGAAGGGGGAGTATCCATATTTATCAAGGATACCCATACTTCCAGGTTAGTGGCATTGAACGAAACATCAGAAACCATCCATGTGCAACTAACAGTGGGCAAAACTGCCTTTCAGTTTATAGCATGCTACAGACCACCGTCTCAAAATCAGGAATCCCACTCGGCTTTCCTGAAAACATTGGAGAACATGAAGATCTCTCCAAACACCATTATACTGGGTGACTTCAACTACCCAAACATAGACTGGGAGCATTACTCAAGCCCCAACACCCTAGCCCAAAGGTTCCTGGAATTTATAAACTCAAATGCCATGGAACAACTAGTCACAACTCCCACAAGAGGGGAAAACATACTTGACCTGATCATCACCAACATGGGGACCCTATGCTCCACACCAGATGTATACCCCTCATTGGTAAGATCAGACCATAAATTAATTTCACTGGATATCCAAAACCCGAACCCACCCCCAGCCCAGAAAACCACAGTGAAAAACTTCTCAAAAGTGAACTTCACACTTCTCAAAACCGAGGTGGAATCCTTCAAGGCCCCTGGGCCAGTGGAAACTACAGCCCAAAGCACAGAATCCTATATAAATGCATTCTATGGACACCTCCAGGAATGCATGGATCATGCTATCCCAAACAAAACCAAGACCCAATCATCCAAAGGCAGGCGTCCAGTCTGGTGGACCCCAGCCATAAATAAATTGTACAACAGAAGGAGAAAGCTACTACATGATAGAGCAAAATCCCTAAAAGGGAAGGCACCTCAGTACTAGCAAAAAATTACGATCCCTCATAAAATCCTCCAAGGCCAGCTTCGAGAGAAAAATTGCACAGGACACTAAAGACAATCACAAGGCTTTCTTTAGCTATGTTAGGAACCTGGGATGCAATTCCCAGATATGCTCAGAGTTGATTCTAAACAACAAAAAATACACTGAACCCACAGACATTGCCAACATCCTGGCAGACAGGTTCAGTGCAAACTCCCCCCCCTCCCCCCCAAAAGAGCAAATATCTATCCCAGCAGAGTGCAGCCTCCCTACCATCTCAGATGCTCAGGTGAAAGCTGCCCTCTCCAAAGCAAAAAGCACTGCGTCAGTGGGACCAGACGGTGTCCCGGGTTGCTTCCTACATGAACTCCAAGAAGAACTAAACCCTCACATAAAACTGCTGTACAATCTCAGCCTCACTACAGGATATGTACCCAAAGAATGGTGTACAGCAACAGTGGTCCCACTCCACAAAGGTGGTGCCTCAACGGACCCTGGTAACTATTGCCCCATAAGCCTAACTAGCCTTATCTGCAAGGCCTTGGAGAGGATCATCATGGAACTCATAAACAAAGACATTGGGGACCTACAGACACTAGATCCTACCCAATTCGGCTTTGTCAAGGGCAGATCCTGCCTCTTGAACCTGGTCGACTTTTTTGAAACAGTCACCAAGGCCATAGATGAAGGGAAGGTAGTCCACACAGCCTATTTGGACCTTGCAAAGGCATTGAACACAATACCCCACTCGGGCATCATAGATAAGCTATCCAGCTTAAATATAAACCCCTATGTCATAAGATGGGTTGCTAACTGGCTCAAAGACAGAACCCACAGAGTCAGAATTGCCAGAGCCATGTCAGACTCAAAACCAGTTACAAGTGGTGCCCCACAAGGCTCTGTCCTGGGACCTCTCTTGTTCGGCATATACTTCTCCGAGGTACAGGCCAACACAGGAGGACTATGGCTGACCAAGTTCGCAGATGACTGCAAATTGGGTGCCATAATTGACTCTTCAGCTGACACGGACATCCTCCAAAAAGGTCTCACAGAGATGGATAACTGGTGCCAGAGCCATGGCCTAAAGCTAAATGCCAAAAAGTGTATAGTCATACCCTTTGGCAAAAACAAAGTGCCCACAAATTACCACATAGGTGGTAACCCATTAAGTACAGAAGAAGTAATTAGGGACCTGGGGACCCAAGTTGACAGCAATCTCTCCTTTGACAACCACATTGCCAAAGTGGTTAGAAAGACCTTCTACATAGCCCACCTTTTCACAAAAGGATTCACATCTAGCTCAAGTGAGGTAATAGTGCCCCTTTATTCATCCCTCATCAGGCCCATCATAGAACACAATGCCCCTTTTGGGATGTACCTTACCTGACACCTGCAGCAACTAGAAAGACCCCAAAAGTACCCCACAAAGGGGATCAAGGGACTCAAACAGATCCCATATGCTGCCCAGTTAAAAAAACTCCAGCTCTACTCAGTTGCATACCGCCTACTTCGAGGCGATCTATGCCTGACATACAAAGCTATGTCCAACCCAGAATTAATGGACATGCTCCACCTCAGAAAATCTAAATCCCGTAGAACCACGCGCTCGAGGGATTTGAACCTCAGCACAGAAATAAATAGAACATGCTGAAGGGACAGATTCATAACCCAGAGGCTCCCTTTGCTCTGGAATGGAATCCCAGTCCATGTTAGGCAGAGCACCTCACTGACTCTCTTCAAGAGGAATCTTGATGAGTGGATAGGAGATCGTAGGTTTACCCTGGGGATTACTTCTGTGTCACTGCTAGACAGAGGCACAGTAAACTAACTTTAAATAGGGCACAGCAAACTCAAATCAAAGGGTGGCGAAAGCCAAACACACTCGGGCTAGGCTTATAAATGCCCGAGGGCAGATAGCCTAGTATGAACCTATGAACCTATACAAAACAAGATGGAGTATAGTAACAGGGAGACAAATGAAAAAGAGCTACAAGTGAGTGAATGGTTTACATGTTGTACATAAGTAAGTATAAGTCAGACTGCAGTACACAATGAGGCACGGGAGTTTCAGTGAAGATATGTATTTGACTTGGGGAAGATTTAAGAGGTTCTGGAGGGCACATGGATCAAATAATTTTATGGAAGCATGTGACTTACCTACATGAAGGATGTGGACATATATCGCTTGGTGGGAGAGCCATAGGAAAGGAACAACATATTTTAATTTACAGTTATCATCATCTTCTTTCGGCTGTTCCCGTTAGGGGTCACCACAGTGAATCTTCTGTTTCCATTTCTTTCTCTCCTCTGCATCATGCACTTTTACACCAACTGCCTGCATATCCTCTCTCACCACATCCATAAACCTTTTCTTAGGTCTTTCTCTTTTCCTCTTACCTGGCAGCTCCATCCTTAGCATCCTTTTCCCAATATACCCAGCATCCCTCCTCAGCAAATGTCCAAACCAATGCAATCTCGCCTCTCTTGCTTTGTCTCCAAACTGTCCAACCTGAGCTGACCCTCTAATATACTGATTCCTAATCCTGTCCATCCTAGTCACACCCCATGCAAATCTTAACATCTTTAACTCTGCCACATCCAGCTCTGACTCCTGCCTTTTTGTCAATGCCACCGTCTCCATCCCATATAACATAGCTGGTCTCACTACCCTCTTGTAGACCTTTCCTTTCACTCTTACAGGTACTCATCTGTCACAAATCACTCCTGACACTCTTCTCCACCCACTCCATCCTGCCTGTACTCTCTTCTTCACCTGTCTTCCACACTCACCATTACTCTGAACTGTTGATCCCAAGTACTTAAACTCATCCACCTTTACCAACTCTACTCCCTGCATCCTCACCATTCCTCTACCCTCCCTCTCATTTACACAAATATATTCTGTTTTAGCCCTGCTGACCTTCATTCCTCTCCTCTCTAAAGCATACCTCCACCTCTCCAGGGTCTCCTCAATCTGGTCCCTACTCTCACTACATATCACAATGTCATCATAGTCCACGGGGCCTCCTGTCTGATCTCATCTGTCAACCTGTCCATCACCACTGCAAATAAGAAAGGGCTCAGAGCTGATCCTTGATGTAATCCCACCTCCACTTTAAACGTATCTGTCACTCCCACCACAGTCCTCACCAATGTCACACTACCCTCGTACATATCCTGTACCACCCTTACATACTTCTCTGCCACTCCCGACTTCCTCATACAATACCACAACTCTTCTCTAGGCACCCTGTCATATGCTTTCTCTAAGTCCACAAAGACACAATGCAACTCCTTCTGACCTTCTCTGTATTTCTCCAACAACACTCTCAGAGCAAATATTGCATCTGTAGTGCTCTTTCCTGGCATGAAACCATACTGCTGATCACTAATCATCACATCCCTTCTTAATCTAGCTTCCACTACTCTTTCCCATAACTTGAAGCTGTGACTGATCAGTTTAATCCCTCTGTAGTTACCACAGCTCTGCACATTACCCTTATTCTTAAAAATCGGTACCAAAACACTTTTTCTCCACTCCCCAGGCATACAGTACCTATCCAAAAATGTGTGAACTGTGGAGGGATGAAAGGATCTATAGGTCACTGTTTTACACATAATATAGCATGTGTTAAACTAATGACATTTGTCAGTTACAGTGTGAAGACCTTTATGTACTATACATGTACAGTGTAAAGTTACAATATGAAGACTTTTATGTGCTATACTTGTACAGTGTAAAGTTACAATGTGAAGACGTTTATGTACTGTACATGTAATACATGTATCAGTGTAAAATGTGGTACTGTTGCACAGGGGTGGAGGGGCAGAACTGTATAGTGTTGATTTTTTTGTCAGTAAGAGGGTGTCTAACATTGATATTGTGTTATTGAGGTCATTGCACTTTACAGCCTGGCACTGTGGCTTCTAAGAAGATCCCTCAACCAAAAAAAAAAAAAAAAAAACAGAAGCAAGTGCCTTTCTAGCCAGGTAGGTATTGATGGTTAGCAATAAAAAGGGAGTATAAGAGGTTGGTCTTAAAGACTTAGAAATAGACTATATGGGGAGATTATTCATCCAAGAGAGAGAGAGAGAGAGAGAGAGAGAGAGGACATTAACAGTGAGAAAGAGGGATGGTTACAGACAAGATACTGAAGAAACATTAAACTGGAAAAGAAATGCGAATAAGCTGAGAAAGAGAAGGAAAGGATGCGTGTAGTGAAAAAGGATGAATAGGTGTCAAATAAGGTCAGAAGAACTTAATAATGAGCATGTGCAGGAAGGAAGGCAGGGAGAACTTAATAATGAGCATGTGCAGGATGGAAGGCAGGGAGAACTTAATAACGAGAGTGTGCAGGAAGGAAGGCAGGGAGAACTTAATAATGAGCATGTGCAGGAAGGAAGGCAGGGAGAACTTAATAATGAGCATGTGCAGGAAGGAAGGCAGGGAGAATTTAATAATGAGCATGTGCAGGAAGGAAGGCAGGGAGAACTTAATAATGAGCATGTGCAGGAAGGAAGGTAGGGAGAACTTAATAATGAGCATGTGCAGGAAGGAAGGCAGCAGGGAGAATTTAATAATGAGCATGTGCAGGAAGGAAGGCAGGGAGAATTTAATAACGAGCATGTGCAGGATGGAAGGCAGGGAGAACTTAATAACAAGCATGTGTAGGAAGGAAGACAGGGAGAATTTAATGAGTATGTGCAGGAAGGAAGGCAGGGAGAACTTAACAACAAGCATGTGTAGGAAGGAAGACAGGGAGAACTTAATAATGAGCATGTGCAGGAAGGAAGGCAGGGAGAACTTAATGAGCATGTGCAGGAAGGAAGGCAGGGAGAACTTAATAATGAGCATGTGCAGGAAGGAAGGCAGGGAGAATTTAATAATGAGCATGTGCAGGAAGGAAGGCAGGGAGAACTTAATAATGAGCATGTGCAGGAAGGAAGGCAGGGAGAACTTAATAACAAGCATGTGTAGGAAGGAAGACAGGGAGAATTTAATAAAGAGTATGTGCAGGAAGGAAGGCAGGGAGAATTTAATAACGAGTATGTGCAGGAAGGAAGGCAGGGAGAACTTAATAATGAGCATGTGTAGGAAGGAAGACAGGGAGAATTTACTAACGAGTATGTGCAGGAAGGAAGGCAGGGAGAACTTAATAATGAGCATGTGCAGGAAGGAAGGCAGGGAGAATTTAATAATGAGCATGTGCAGGAAGGAAGGCAGGGAGAACTTAATAATGAGCATGTGCAGGAAGGAAGGCAGGGAGAACTTAATAATGAGCATGTGCAGGAAGGAAGGCAGCAGGGAGAATTTAATAATGAGCATGTGCAGGAAGGAAGGCAGGGAGAATTTAATAATGAGCATGTGCAGGATGGAAGGCAGGGAGAACTTAATAACAAGCATGTGTAGGAAGGAAGGCAGGGAGAACTTAATAATGAGCATGTGCAGGAAGGAAGGCAGGGAGAATTTAATAATGAGCATGTGCAGGAAGGAAGGCAGGAGAACTTAATAATGAGCATGTGCAGGAAGGAAGGCAGGGAGAACTTAATAACAAGCATGTGTAGGAAGGAAGACAGGGAGAATTTAATAAAGAGTATGTGCAGGAAGGAAGGCAGGGAGAATTTAATAACGAGTATGTGCAGGAAGGAAGGCAGGGAGAACTTAATAATGAGCATGTGTAGGAAGGAAGACAGGGAGAATTTACTAACGAGTATGTGCAGGAAGGAAGGCAGGGAGAACTTAATAATGAGCATGTGCAGGAAGGAAGGCAGGGAGAATTTAATAATGAGCATGTGCAGGAAGGAAGGCAGGGAGAACTTAATAATGAGCATGTGCAGGAAGGAAGGCAGGGAGAACTTAATGAGCATGTGCAGGAAGGAAGGCAGGGAGAACTTAATAATGAGCATGTGCAGGAAGGAAGGCAGGGAGAATTTAATAATGAGCATGTGCAGGAAGGAAGGCAGGGAGAACTTAATAATGAGCATGTGCAGGAAGGAAGGCAGGGAGAACTTAATAACAAGCATGTGTAGGAAGGAAGACAGGGAGAATTTAATAAAGAGTATGTGCAGGAAGGAAGGCAGGGAGAATTTAATAACGAGTATGTGCAGGAAGGAAGGCAGGGAGAACTTAATAATGAGCATGTGTAGGAAGGAAGACAGGGAGAATTTACTAACGAGTATGTGCAGGAAGGAAGGCAGGGAGAACTTAATAATGAGCATGTGCAGGAAGGAAGGCAGGGAGAATTTAATAACGAGTATGTGCAGGAAGGAAGGCAGGGAGAACTTAATAATGAGCATGTGCAGGAAGGAAGACAGGGAGAACTTAATAATGAGCATGTGCAGGAAGGAAGGCAGGGAGAATTTAATAATGAGCATGTGCAGGAAGGAAGGCAGGGAGAACTTAATAATGAGCATGTGCAGGAAGGAAGACAGGGAGAACTTAATAATGAGCATGTGCAGGAAGGAAGGATAATGAATACTGGTTGCTTGGATGAAAGACAGGGCACGTGGGGCAATGTAAACAAATGGGAGATGTCATATAGGGGTCAAACAGGGAGCAAAAGTTACATCAGAAATGTCAAGGAGTGGAATGAGGGAAATAAGAAATCTAATAGAAGTGTAGTAGGTTATGTTTAATGCGGCACCAAAAGGATGACTTTAATGAGACATCAACAAGATGACTTTAATGTGGTACCATATAGTAGGTTAGATAGCTTACTTGACAGAGGAAAATGAATAAGAAGATCCTGCAAACAGTAAAAAGAGAACTAGGGACTGTGAGGATGGGATGTACAGAGGAATAGAGCAGCACTGGGCAGCGCCGGTTAATCAAGTTTAAACTATTTCTGGCTCCGCAAAGTCTGCACTTCAATTTTTCCCTTAGAACTGCTCTACTTGCAATCTAAACAGTCTATTCTCTATCTGAAAAGCCCAGCACTTGCTCCTAAAGCATTTTTTATACAGGTAAAGCACTCTTAAACAAAAAGGAAGTACTTCATTCACCTAAATTCCCTTGAGTACCCATTTCCCTATAGGTCCTTTCTGACTCAGTTACACAGCAATCCTTTACACTATTCTAGCATGTCGAAGGGTCAGTTGCTGGCGTCCTCTCCTGTTCAGCTGGTGAATCTGGGAATCTTGAGGCAATGTTACAACTGCCTCATGTACACAGACAACCCTCTCCTCCTCCCGACAAATACAAATATATGTGAGAGATGCAACTATATAGCCAAACTGGGGGCTGAGCTCTCTCAACTCAGTACTGGCAAAATCAGTCAGGAGGAGAAGGTAACCATGCTCACCACAATCCCAGTCTCACATAGACCTATCACAACTGCAAACCAAACACATAAACACACAAAAACATACTTGGAGGCTCTAATTAAAAATCTACCAAAACAACAGAGGCCTCCAAAGCAGACACCCAAGCACCACTACCTCAAGACATAGCACATGCAACACATAGTTCACAAAGTCAGTGTGCTAAACAGTCACAGCCCTTAAGGCCAAACAACATGCCAGATACACTTGTAATAGGTGACTCCATAGTCAGACACACTGACATCCCGCTCGCCAGATTGAACAAGGAAAAGGTTACAGTAAGCTGCCTGTCAGGCGCTAGAATCTGCCACATAACACAAGCACTCAGGTCACTCCAAAGCAAGTACAAATATGACTCAGTCATTGTCCATGCCGGTGTGAATGACCTGAGACGTACCTCCCTGGACTACATGAAAAGAGACATAGAGGAGCTCTCTGATTATGTAGCCCAGGCCGGTATGACCCTGACCCTGAGCAGCATCTTACCCTCACCAAGAATGATGCCACAGTACAGAGACAAAATGATCAGCTTTAACAACTGGCTTAATTACTGGTGTCATTCTAAGGGGATCCAATATCTGTCCGCTTGGGATGACATGCTTGACAAGCCACACTGCTTCGCAAGGGACAGCTTGCACCTGTCACCCCTGGGCTTCCGGATATTGGCCAAGGCTCTTGCCACCCCCATAGTGCCTTTTTAGGCAAGGCTCAAAAGACAAACCCACCTCCCTAGAAAACACAAGTGAAAAAAAACTAAGGGTAATGCTGCTCAATGCCAGAAGTCTAAACCTCAAGATGCATGCTCTCAAAGCCCTCCTCAGTATGGAGAACATCGATGTCTGTGCAGTGACTGAAACCTGGTTCAAGGCTCCTGAGAGCACCCCAGCACTACCAGGTTATACCTCATATCATGCTTTCTGGCCCCAAAACTTGGACCGAACCACAAAAGGATGGGGAGTATCCATATTCATCAAAGATACCCACACCTCCAGGTTAGTGGCAATGCACGAAGCATCGGAGACCATCCAGGTGCAACTAACCATAGGCAAAACTGCCCTACAGTTTGAAGCATACTACAGACCACCCTCTCAAACTCAGGAACCCCACTCAGCCTTCCTGAAGACACTGGAAAGTATGAATGTCTCTCCAAATACCATCATATTGGGAGACTTCAACTACCCAAACATAGACTGGGAACATTACTCAAGCCACAACACCCTAGCCCAAAGGTACCTAGAATTCATAAACTCAAATGCGATGGAACAACTAGTCACCACTCCCACAAGAGGAGATAATATACTAGACCTGATCATCACAAACATGGGGACAAAATGCTCCACACCAGAAGTATACCCCTCATTGGTGAGATCAGACCATAAATTAATCTCACTGGAAGTCCTCATCCCGCCCCCCACCCCCTGCACAAAAGACCACAGTGAAGAATTTCTCAAATGCCGACTTCACACTTCTTAAGACTGAAGTGGTATCCTTCAAGGCCCCTGGGCCAGTGGAAACCACAACCCACACCGCTGAATCCTTTATAAATGCCTTCTACGGACACCTTCAAAAATGCATGGATCATGCAATCCCTAATAAAACCAAGACCCATTCCCACAGAGGCAGGCGTCCTGTCTGTTGGATCCCAGCCATTAACAAACTTTACAACAGGAGGAGGAGGAAGCTACTACATGACAGAGCAAAATCCCTAAAAGGGAAGGCATCTCTGATCAGTACTAGCAAAAAACTACGATCGCTCATAAAATCATCCAAGGCCAACTTTGAGAGAAAAATCACAAAAGACGATCACAAGGCCTTCTTTAGCTGTGTTAGAAACCTGGGTGGAAACTCCCAGATATGCTCAGAGTTAGTCCAAAATGACACAAAATACACTGAACCCACAGACATTGCCAACATTATGGCAGACAGGTTCAGTGCAAATTTCTCTGCCCCCTCCCCCACAAAAGGAGAAATATCTATCCCAGCAGAGTGTAGCCTCCCTAACATCTCAGATGCCCAGGTGAGAGCCGCCCTCTCCAAAGCTAAAAACACAGTATCAATGGGACCAGACGGTGTCCCGGGCTGCGTGCTACATGAACTCCAAGAGGAACTAAACCCGCACATAAGGCTGCTGTTTAATCTTAGCCTTACTACAGGATACATACCCAAAGAGTGGCGTACAGCAACAGTGGTCCCACTCCACAAAGGAGGTGCTTCTACAGACCCTGGAAATTACCACCCCATAAGCTTGACGAGCCTGGTCTGCAAAGCTATGGAAAGGATCATTATGGAACTCATAAACAAAGACATTGGGGACCTACAGACATTGGATCCTACCCAATTCGGCTTTGTCAAGGGCAGATCCTGCCTTTTGAACCTGGTCGACTTTTTTGAAACAGTCACTAAGGCCATTGATGAGGGTAAGGCAGTTCACACAGCCTACCTTGACCTTGCAAAAGCCTTCGACACAATACCCCACTCGGGCATCATAGACAAACTCACCAGCTTAAATGTAAACCCATATGTCACAAGATGGGTTGCAAACTGGCTCAAGGACAGAACCCACAAGGTCAGAATTGCTGGAGCCATGTCAGACTCTAAGCCAGTCACAAGTGGTGTCCCACAGGGCTCAATCCTGGGACCCCTCTTGTTCGGCATTTATTTTTCCGAGGTGCAAGCAAACATAGGAGGATTGTGGCTGACAAAGTTCGCAGATGACTGGGCGCCATAATTGATACTCCAGCGGACACAAGCATCCTTCAGAAAGGCCTCATAGAAAAGGATAATTGGTGCCAGAGCCATGGCCTTAAACTGAACGCCAAAAAATGTATAGTCATACCCTTTGGGAAAACAAGGTACCCACAAATTACCACATAGGTGGTAATCCATTAAGTACGGAAGAGGTAATCAGGGACCTAGGGACCCAAGTTGACAGTAACCTCTCATTTGACACTCACATTGCCAAGGTGGTTAGGAAGACCTTCTATATTGCCCACCTTATCATGAAGGGATTCACATCTAGATCAAGAGAGGTCATTGTGCCCTGTACTCTTCTCTTATCAGGCCCATGATTGAGTACAATGCCCCATTTGGGATGTATCTTACCCGACACCTGCAGCAGTTAGAAAGACCCCAAAAGTTCCTCACCAAGAGGATAAAGGGTCTCAAACATATGTCATATGCTGCCCGGCTGAAGAAACTCCAGCTCTATTCAGTCGCATACCGCCTACTCAGAGGTTATCTATGCCTGACGTACAAGGCCATGTCCAATCCAGAATTAATGGACATGCTCCACCTCAGAAAATCCAAATCCATCAGAGCCACGAGAGCAAGAGCTTTGAACCTCAACACAGAAATAAATAGGACGTGCTGGAGAGACAGATTCATAACCCAGAGGCTCCCTACACTCTGGAACAGAATCCCAGTCCATGTTAGGCAGAGCCCCTCACTAACTCTCTTCAAGAGAAATCTTGATGAGTGGATGGGAGATCGTAGGTTTACCCCGGGGGTCATCTCTGTGTCACTGCTAGACAGAGGCACAGTAAACTAAACCCTAAATGGGCATAGTATTCTCATCCCAAGGGGTGGCGAAAGCCACACACACTCTGGCTAGGCTTATAAATGCCCTAGGGCAGATAGCGTAGTATGAACCTATGAACCTAGGAAGTGGTAGGGATGGGTTTCTTGAAGCATGAAATTAAACAGGAGTACAATTTTCTATGTATTTGTGCCAAAAAGAAAGAAGATGAAGGGAAAGGAAACATTTTGATGAGGCGGGGAAAATAATATCTCTGATCAAATCCTGGTGGTATCATATATGGCAGGGCTGCAGAAGGAGGACTGGTGGTAGATGTGAAAAAGGAAGGATTGGATAAATGTTTGGCTGAGGAATGAAATAGAGGTAGCTAGAAGGAATATGAGGAAGACAGGAAAAGGAGGAAGGTTATTATAAAGGCATCTTAGAAAGGACTGTCTGTACAAAGGCACATAGAACAGTGGAGAAAGGATGTGAGAAAGTTAACTATGTGGGAAAATGAGGTGAAGAACCTGAAGAAGTTAAGACCCATGGTGGGAGAGAAGTGAAGTGTGAGAAAAGGGATCTGAATGAGAAAACGAGAATAAAGGACAAAAAAGAAAAACATTAAGAGAATGAAAAATGGGAGGCAGATGATGGTGGAGTGAAAGGGATACAGAGCTTGAAAGAAGAAATGGTAAGGTGGGAAGTAAAGATATTCAGAAGCAGTCTGCAAAGATGAAAGTGAAGGTATTGAAGAGAAGGTGGTAATGGTATTCAGACAGCTAAACAGAGGAAAAGCATCAGGAGAAGAAATGTTCCTGTGGATTTATATAGGAGAGGAAATGTTCCTGTGGATTTATATATATTTCTACCTGCTAAATAGGATAGCTTCAAGTCCAACATAAGTACTGCTTACCTCTTGTAGCATCTGCTTCAAAATGAAACCCGACCCAGTCCACTCTCCAACTCCATCTGTCCCTTCATTACCTTTCCCCAACATATGAACACCGCTGTAGTACGTAACCAACGCCAACTAGCTGCGGCTTCAGCAATGAACAGGTCTATTCCTTGGCTCCCAACTTTTCTGGATCCTGAAATAAAACTCCTGACCTTCTGTTTCCTCTAGCTTACTTAGACAGCCTCTGTCATATAACCATAAATCTCATACCACTCAGGGCCTCTCTTCTAAGCACCTAAAACCAGACTTCAGTGCTCTAAGCATTCCCTTTCTACTCTTGGACCCAAGTTCTAGAGGGATCTTCACTTGAATCTTAATGATCCTCTAACCACTCCTTCTTCTGGACACAGTTTAAAGAACATTTCACAGCACAAGCCTCATCTACCCTGATTTCAAAGCTGCTGAGAGAATCTACAAAACGAAGTGCCATTTTTCAATTTATTCTGACGTATACTGCACTTGTATTTGTTTAACTGTGCTGTTTTATTAACTTGAATTACATCTGCATTGTATTTTTTACTGCTTTACTGTTAAACTGTTTAATTAACTGAGGGTGAATCTGTTCTCCTGTGTTAAATCGACAGAGTTTACATATCTATAGTGTAGTCTTGTTACAGGTTTTGCTGTATCCAGATCTGTTTGTGTGATTCCGGTGTTTCCTGCTATGCCATCTTGTACTGGCTGGGGCCTACCTGCACTCATTGGGAGTAAGTGAACTGGTTGGAACTGGTCTGGCATGGGGTGTTTAGCTAAGAGCTCAGGAATAAGGGTTGACTGGTCAACTCCAGTGTTTCTATTTTACTTTAATTTTTTTGGTACTTAAACTCCTCATTTGCAAAGGTTTGACATTGTTTGCATATCGTGCACCACCACTACACAGTTTTGAACCCTTTGTGAGCTATCTCAGCTGCATTTATTTCCCTTACCAGCACTTCCGTGTAAGTGAGGCTCTCCCTTGCAGCTACTGTATTGTTTTTATCCAGCCCTACTCACACCTGTAGGTACTCTCATCATATAGTACCCACTCTACTATCCCTGACATCTCTTCCAAAGATTCTGGCAGCCATGGATGAAGAATTTCCTATGGTTTCTCATGCTAGTCTGGTTGATATGGTCATCCTGAGACAGTGTAGCAATGGCCTCATGTACACGGACAACCCTCTACTACTACCACCTAGGAGCACAATATGTGAGAGATGCAATTGCATTAAGAGCCTAGAATCTTTGCTGTCTCAATCACAAGCCAGTACATCTGACACTGAGAAGGCTGTCTGCTCAAAACACTATAAACACCACACCTTTAACACCAACCACACCTGTACAGCACGCTCCCACATATGCGGAGGTTCTCAACAAAAACATACCTAAACAAAAGAGACCTCCGAGGCAAAAACACACACACATCATAAGCCACAGCACCAAACACCACACACAGTACACATGCCTGTGTCTCACATCCTCTAAGGCCCAGCCACAAATCCAACATACTAGTCATAGCAGACTCCATCATGAGACACACAGATGTGCACCTCACCAGGCTAGATAAGGAAAAGTCACAGTAAGTTGCTTGTCAGGTGCTAGAATCCACCATATCACGCACGCACTCAAGTCTCTCAACCACAGGTACTGTTATGACTCTGTCATAGTCCATGTTGGTGTGAATGACTTGAGACATAACTCTCTGGAATATATGAAGAGAGACATGATTGAACTAGCTGAATATGTGTCCCAGGCAGTTTTGTCCCTAGCCTTAAGCAGCATTCCACCGTCACCCAGAATTATGCCTGAATACAAACAGAAAATGCTTGACTTTAACAAGTGGCTTAGTTTCTGGTGTCAGTCCAAGGGGAACCAGTAACTGACAGCCTGGGAGGACATACTGACAGACCATGATGCTTTGCCAGAGATGGCCTTCATCTGTCTCTCCTGGGCTTCAGGCTTCTGACAAAGACTCTTGTCTCCCCCATAGTGCCTTTTTTAGGCAAAGTCATGAGGACAAAATTGCCAACAGGAAAAATTCTTCTAAATGAAATTTATAGGTCATGCTGCTAAATGCTAGGAGTCTTAACATGAAACTGCACTCATTGCAAGCATTCCTCACTCTGGAAGATGCTGACATTTGTGCAGTCACTGAAACCTGGTTCAAAGCTGCGGAGAGCATCCCAGCCTTATCAGGTTACTCATCCTACCATACTTTCAGTTCCCAAATATAGGGCTACAAAGCCAAAGGAGGTGGAGTTTCAATATTTATCAAAGACATATGCACCTCGAGGCTGGTCAAACAGTATGACGCACAAGAGACACTCCAGGTGCAATTAACTGTTGACAAAACACCTATTCAAATCATAGCTAGCTACAGACCCCCAACCATGACTCAGGACGCCCACTCCACCTATCTGGACCTACTTGAATCCATCAAGATTCAACCCTCTGCCCTGATCCTGGGTGACTTTAACTACCCAACCACAGAGTGGAAGATTTATTCTAGCCCAAATACGAACGCCCAGAGATTGCTTGACTTCATCGGTGCCAGTCCATTTCATCAGCTGGCCGACACCTCAACAAGAGGTGAAACTATCCTGGACTTGGTACTAACCAACATGAGTAGCCACTGTAGCACCCCTACAGTGTCATCCTTCTTGGTAAGATCCGACTATAAGGTGATCACTTTCAAAGTCACCATCTCCCCTGACCCTCCTTGCCAGGGTCAAACAAAAAAAACTTTTCCAAGGCTGACTACAACATCCTGAGAGCAGGTATAAGCAGATTTACAGCCACTGTCCCTTCAGCTGGAACTAGCACTAATGTCTAAGCATACACCACAAAACTATATGAGCACCTACATAGCTGCATGGACTCAGCAATACCTGACAGGACCAAATCATCTTCCTCAAGGAAGATTAAACCTGTCTGGTGGACAGCAGCAATAAACAAACTCTATAACAAAAGGAAAAAAATGCTGTCCAGGACCAAAAAGGAGCAGGAGCCAAGTTGGAAGCAATCTCTCCTTTGTCTGAACTACCAAATAAGGTCACTGATAAAATCCTCTAAGGCTAACTTCAAGTCCAAATTGGCCACATCCACTAAGGATAGTTACAAGACTTTCTTCACATATGTCCTCAATCTCAAATGTAACCCCAAATCTGCTCTGAATGGGTGGTCAAGAACACTACATACACAAACGCCGTAGATACAGCCAACCTGCTGGTAGACAGGTTCAGTGAAAACATCACCTCCCTGCCCCCATCAATAAACCAGGACATCCCCAGCACCTTCCCTCCTCCCCTCATCACCAGGGAGCAGGTCTTTAATGTCCTCTCAAAGGTAAAAAATATAGCCTCCATGAGACCTGACAACATCCCTGGCTGCATCCTACATTAACTCAGGCATGAGGTCTCAGCACCATTAGGCACCCTATTCAACCAAAGCCTGTGCACCAGCTTTATCCCAACCAAATGGAGGACAGTCACTGTCATCCCTCTACACAAAGGTGGAGCATCCACTGACCCAGGCAGTTATAGGCCCGTCAACCTAACTAGTCTGATCTGCAAGGCCATGGAACACATTACCATGGACCTTATAAAAAAGGACACTGGTAACCTCCAAACGCATGAACCCACGCAGTTTGGTTTTGTCAAAGGGAGATTGTGATTGTTAAACTTGGATAACTTCTTCGAAACAGTCACCAAAGCCATGGACAAGGGGAAAATGGTGCACATCACCTACCCTAACCTAGCTAAAGCTTTTGACACTATTTCCCACTTGGGCATAATAGATAAACTCTTCCAGCCAGGCATCAACCCATATGTTACCAGATGGGTAGATAACTGGCTCACTGATAGTACCCACTCAGTCAAAATAGGGGGAAGCCACCTCTAGTAGTAGACCCATAACGAGCAGCATACCCCAAGGAATGGTCTTGGGGCCTCTACTGTTTGTGATATACTTTTCTGAGGTGCAAGCCAAAACCAGTGGTCTGTGGCTGACCAAGTTTGCAGATGACTGCAAGCTGGGTGCTGTCTTAAATTCTCCTAGTGATATGAGCATCCTCCAAGAGGGCCTTACCCAAACTAATGACTGGTGCCAGAAGCATGGCCTCAAACTCAATGCCAAGAAATGTGTCATTATCACCTTTGGGGAAAATGGCAACCCCACTAATTATCACATTATAATAATGTACTAAGCACACAATCAGTCATGAGGAACTTGGGCACCCAGGTTGATAGCAACCTGACTTTTGACCACCACGTTTTCTCCATTGTATGGAAGGCTTTCCACATAGCCCACCTCATAAGTAAGGGTATTTCATCCATGAACAAGGAGGTGATAACATCCCTGTACTCCTCCCTTATCAGACCCTTTAATGAGTACAATGCTGTCTTTGGCATGTACCTTGCCAAACACATGCAGCAGTTGGAGAGACCACAGAGGTTCCTGACAAGGAAAATCCAGGGTGTCAAAGACCTATCCTATACAGATAGGCTAAAAACCCTTGGCCTCTACTCAGTCTTGTACAGACTGCTCAGAAGTGACCTTTGTATGGCATACAAGGCCATCTCAGACCCAGCCTTGATGGAGTTACTGCATATCTGTAAGTCAAACTCCACTCATGTAACCCACACGCAAGGCCTCAACCTTGTCTGTGACATTAATAGAACTTGTTGGCTAGATAGATTTGTGTCCCAAAGACTGCCCCATCTATGGAATAGACTCCCTCTCCATGTCAAACAGAGTGCCTCACTGGCCCTCTTTAAGAGGAACCTGGACGACTAGATGGAAAATGGAAAATAC
Source organism: Protopterus annectens (assembly GCF_019279795.1). Classification (NCBI taxonomy): domain Eukaryota; kingdom Metazoa; phylum Chordata; order Ceratodontiformes; family Protopteridae; genus Protopterus; species Protopterus annectens. Next base: position 46,795,689 of record NC_056732.1, on the reverse strand, counting down.
ACCCCTGGGATCCCACCTGTGTCCCTACTGGATAGGGGAACAGGTGCTGACTTTGAGGGAACATGGGCAAAATTCTTGGCTAGGCTCTGGGGCAATAGACTAGTATCATCCTATGAACCTATGAAGCTATGAACCTATGAGTAATGGTAAAACTAAGGTAGTGGGGAGGGAGATGTAGATTCAGAGATAAAAGAGGACAGGCATTATTTTTGTCTGTTACATAATGAGGAGGACACAAGGGGATGTCAGTATTTAGGCAACCGAGGACGAGGTATCAGCTAGAAGAAGGGGATTTCTGGCAATACTTACAAATTAGGAATGTGCTTGGGTGCGATAAATGAGGAAGGAGGATGCCCAGTAATGAATGGACAAGAGATAAGAAAGTTAAGGGCAGGACGGTGCATGAGTTCACATATGAGACATAAATAAAGAAAGCAGAGAAAACATAAGTCTGGAACATGGAGCTAATAATGTTCCTGAAAGAAGAATAGTGACACAGATAAAAGATAATAGGGAGCAGGTGAGACTCCTGGAGAAGGTGTATACAGTATCTGCATCTCGTGAATACATGCTGTACGTCACAGAAGGAGATAGAAGCAGAAGAAATGGGTAAGATAGTTATAGGGTGGCCTTCCAACTATAGTTTGCATTTTTGGTATATTCTTCATTTCAATTTCACTGTTTTGTTTAGTTGTTTACCTGCATAATTGTTACTTCTGTGTATGTATTTTATTTCTATTAACTTGTTGACTGCATGTTTGCAAAGCTGTGCATAGTACCTGTGAATATGTTCACCCCTGACTGTGCCTGCAAATGCTCACTTTAGGTCAGCGCACTTCCTGCTAAACAAATACAAAGGTAGGGAGCAGTAAAGATGCAGGGTGAAGGAAGTAGATCCATTCTGCATCACATTTAGAGATGCATTCTCTTATTTAATGATGGCTTTACTAACACTTAGATGGTGATGTATGCATGGCTCAAAGACATTGTTTTTAATGTCAGAGATGGTGCTTTTTCAATAATACTTGCTGATTCAGAAGTTTCACTGTCTTTAACATGCAACAAATTTGGAGTTAAAATAATAATGTGTTATAAGCAACAGCTGGGCTCCTAGGGTTGCCACCTTTTCAAATGGCCAAATTGGGACATTTTCGAGACAGACATCAGATTTTACAGGCCAACACATACCCACGGTCAGTACAAAGGATAGAACTTAACTTTTTTGCCTAAATAAAAGCTTATTTGTGTAGCATTTTAGTTGCTTATTCTGTTTCTTATAACATTTACGTATTTTAGATACAGAATAAATCTTTTATGCAACTATTACATAAAATATAGGAAATAATTTTGTCCTAAAATCTCAGGACATTTGCCATTTTAAAATTTTTGTCAGAACACAACTGCCCAAAGAGCGACTGTCCCTCGCAAAGTGGGACCGGTGGTAACCCTATGAGCTCCCTGCATGGAGAAAAGGCAGCTTCTCCTTCCCTACAAGAAATAACAATCTTGTTTTATTTTTTCCATTTCTTTTTTTTGCCGGATTGTCAAAGCTGTGGATGTCTATAAACTGTATATCACACATTTGCCACACATTCAGTGTAACAATGGAAGTGTGTAAAGGAGTGGAGGACGTATAAGGCATGGAAGGTGTCATTCTGATAGGGATGGCTGTACAAAGAGCAGTTATAGTTGTCCAGGATAGAACAGGAGGAAGAGGGAAGAGAGACAAAGGATAAATCCGTTGAAGAGAGTCGAGTATATATGAGAATGGGGAATAGAAGCAGAGGTGGGGTGGAGAATGCAGCTCTCACGACAGACAGGATGACAGTCAGTGATAGAATAATGTATAATGAATAAAAAGAATGAGCATAAGGGAGTGTAAGGTGGAAAGAGGTTCCAAGTGCCTAAGCAATGCCGATTTGAGGAAAGGTGGAAGGAAGTGTTCATATTAACGAAATACAGAATATATGAGGGAAGTATGCATGTGTGTGCGTGCGTGTGTGTGTGTGTGTGTGTGTGTGTGTGTGTGTGTGTGTGTGTGTGTGTGTGTGTGTGCATGTGCCTGCGCGTGCGTGTGTGTGTGTATGTGTGTGTGCGCGCGTGTGTGTGTGTGTGTATGTATGTGTGCGCGCGCGCATGCGTGCGTGTGTGTGTGTGTGTGTGTGTGTGTGTGTGTGTGTGTGTGTGTGTGTGTGTGTGTCTGTCTGTCTGTGTGTCTCTGTGTGTGCATAAAATGAAAAAAAAAGTAAAAAGGTCAATGAAATGTCCTGATAATCCATGTTCCATTTTTCAGTTAGACTTTCGTCACACACTGCTGCTTCCCAATAAAAGCCCAAAGCAAAATCATATTGGAAAAGGTTGGCTTACAAAGTAACACTGAGAGAAGAGTCTGATTCAGATTTTTAGACATAATGAGCTGCAGAAATCTGAAAGGTGGTTTTGGAACAAATGTGTTTCTGTTAAGCTGGGAAGCCTGGGTAATAAAACTGATGCCAAATCCTGGATCAGCGAATATAAGACATGAGCTGTGTCGTGAAACCTAGCATAAAAACCTGACAGTACTCTACAGATGGTTCCTTACGTCAGGAGAGATGGGACAGGTGCCAGGTTATTGAATGATATTCTAACTGTAATACAACACTTTCAAGCTTCACAGAATACCCTATGTTATGAGAAGAGTACTCACAGCTTCGACTGGCTTTCATTGGAAACCACAGTGAAGGGATATGCTACACTATTTCTGCTGACTGCCTACACCCCGTTCTTCTTTCATTAATAAAGTTACTGCTTCTCAACATTCAAGACTGTACTCATAAATACATAAAAATTACTTTGTAGTCCTTGAAGAGTGGAATGTTAACTTGCAGCATAGCTCTCAACCTTCCATGTCTAAAATGAGGAACACTAGCCCTCATAATGTGAAACAAATGGGCAAAATGTGGAACACATACTAATGGCTTACTAACAACTTCAACTAGGAAGGTCATAGGATGGTTAAAATAATCTGTTTTTGCTTATAAAGAAGATCTTTTAATGAATTAATATGATTCACTTCTATTTACAATGGATTTCACTTAAAAAATTCCTAACACTGAATGTGTGACAGAGTCTTTCAATGTGGAACTTTGAGGAACTTCGAAGAACATGAACTTTTTAAGACCCCAAATGACGTACGTTCCTCGTAATGAGGTATACTTGAGAGGTATGAGTCTTGCAGTCAGCCCACTAATACTCGGCTTCTTACTTTTATTATCAAATTTTACATTATTTGACTCACTGATTTCTCAGATAGATGCAATTATATATCTAAAAGGGTCTATATCTGTTAGTCGAACTAACTAATCGTCAAATACCTGTTTGTTGACCCCTTTTCATTGAAGGTGCACTTCAGTGAATGGACTTTTCAGCCAAACTTGTCCCAGGGATAACCAATGGTAGGCCAACCTAGTGACGTGAAAAAAATGTAAAGTTTAAAACCCATCCAGGTGGGGGGCTGTGCCCCCACACCCCCATAACTAAATATACCAACTCCAAGATCGCACTACAGTGGGGAAAAGAGCCATTTCCAGGCAGTGGACTACCATTGTTTATCCCTAGGAAAAGTTTCTCTGAAAAGTCCATTCGCTGAAGTGTAACTTCAACGGAAAGGGGTCAACGAATAGGTATTCGACGAATAGGCAGTTCAACTAACTGAAGTAGAACCATCTGAAAACCAAGGAGGCTGGATCACATTTTAACTTGAAGATTTGATATGTTGGAATACCACAGTTTTCCCTACATTTTTGACAAAATATTCATTTTATTGTGATCCGGGATTCCAAAGAATGGGGAAAAAAAACAATATTCTTACTCAAAAGTAGAAGGGTAAAATATAAAGAGTACAAATGGTTGCTCAAAGTCTTGAGGACAAAGTTAAACTTAAAATGACTGGTTGTCCTATCACGGATTATCAGTTCTGGACCTTAGAAGAATTTTCCACACTGAGGCAAAACACGATGAATCTAATTTCAGGAGGTAAAAAAAATACCTAACATCCATTCCAGTAAAAAAAGGGTAAAACATAAATCATGTCACTAGTAAAAAATAAACTGAACCTGTATATCTATTCCATTTTCTGATTTAAAATCTCCTAGACCACAGTAAGCAACTGACACCTGTGTCTTGGCCACTACTGATATTGTAGGACCATGTCCTGCAGCTTAGCCTTCATTTTATCTGACTGCTACCGTAACCATTCCCTTTTCTATTTTACTTTTTTAATATCACCTCTAAGATCAATAGATTGCTATTGAAAAAAAAATCCACTAAAGATGGTGCTGATTCCCTGCTCCCCCATTTATTAGAATGTGTTCTGCATATATTCCTAACCGCTGACTTAAGTGTTCAACTGCCTCCTCAATTCGTGTAGTACCACCCTGTCTTGCAGAATAACAGCAGCCATTTTCCTTAAAATGGCTTCCTGCTGTTTAAACATCCATACCCTCCATCACTGATAGCTCTCGATGTGTCTCGGTAATAGCCGTCAACAAACTTACTGAGGAAGATAGGCCTCATACAAATAGAGTCTTGTCTTGGCAAGTACAACTTTATTTCCATGAAATAGCATTAGTTCATAAAAGGTCAAAGCACCATAGTTACTCCCTAACATAACAAACACGAGTAATGTGTGTGTGTGTGTGTGTGTGTGTGTGTGTGTGTGTGTGTGTGTGTGTGTGTGTGTGTGTGTGTGTGTGTGTGTGTGTGTTTGTGTGCCTGTGTAGCACTGTGTGCATGTGTATAGTATTTCATAGACCAACACCATGCACAAAATGTGTTTAAGTGCTTGTATCCAGTGGTCTGGGTTTCCTGTGACCCTGTAAAAGGATAAAGTGAGTTATCAGAAAATGGATGGATGAATATATATATATATATATATATATATATATATATATATATATATATATATATATAGATTCACTTCATAATCTTGAAAGACTGAAATCTCGAATTTCAGTTTTCGAGACCATGAAATCGAATCCACACAACACCGAAAGCCCAAAACCGTGAAATTGAAAACACCAAAAACACAGCAAACACCAGACCACACATATACCACAACATACACACACCACAAAATAAACAAACAAAATAACACACATCCACAAACCTACATCACAAATAAGCAGGCTGCGCCCCACCCCTACTTATATATACTAACTCCGAGATCGCACAAACAGAAAACAAAAGCAAACTCACACACACACACATTCTACAGTCTCACACACACACACAAACACACACACACACACACACACACACACACACACACACACACACACACACACCCACACATCACACATATTAGCACACTCACATACTCTCAAACTCCCATCCAAAACCCTTACAACACACTCACTTACCTGACATTGCACCTAAATCCACACATGGCACCACACATCATCCACATATAACCCCAGACATTACATAGTGTAAAGCCATAACAGCGAATCTGAGATATTCAAATTCACGATTATGCGCTTTTGCTATTTCAAAACTTCGACTTTATAGTCTCGAGATACTGAAATTCGGCATTTCAGTATTTCGAGATTATAAAGTGTTACTATATATATATATATATATATATATATATATATATATATATATATATATATATATATATATTTACATAACATTATCTAGACTTGTATAGTCTTTATTAGGAAGGACACAATTGTATTAAACAGGAGGAAGATGTAAAACTGCATGTAGAGACAAGCATATTGTCCTGGGTACCAGAGGAAATGTGAACAAGGGAAGAGAAGGTTGAGGTATACAAATTGAGGGTCGCTGATAGGAAATGAATCTGCATTATATGGAGGAGGCTACCTCAGCAAAAGGAAGAATTCAGGTGTTCTTGGCGGAACAATAAAGGATGAGGAATGTTATGTAAAGGCCAGTGGATTACTGGAAGCTATGTGTGCAATTTCTATGTTGGCAGTTTGGGAGTGCAGTCAAGGTGGGGCATGAAGGAAAGCGCTGGAGCGAATTGAATCAACAAGAGGAGTACAACACAAAAAAAGACATTACTGGAAACCAAGGCAGAGTGAGCTGAAATCCTTTCATAGTTCCAAACAATTTTCCAGGTACACAGAGTGAACTAAAATTCTTTAATGATTTCAAGCAATTTCCTGCATACCTGGAAATTGCTTGGAACCATTAAAGGATTTTAGTTCACTCTGTGTACCTAGAAAATTGTTTGGAACTATTAAAGGATTTCAACTCACTCTGCCTTGGTTTCCAGTGATTGATTTCTTTTTTCGTGTTGGACTCATCTGGTGTATCACTGGATTTGCCTGCGTGCTAGTTCATCTTTTCTTCAACGAGAGGGGTAGGAAGACAGAAAATATAATGTAGGAGTATTCTAGTATTGATGATATGGGATGATAAGTGGGTCTATATTACAAAGACAAAAGCTGAAATCCATGAATGCTATAACATCGACACATAAACATCGATCTACAAAAACAGCAAAAGACGGAAATGCCGAAAGTCACAACTCCGAATGGATTCCTGGAAGCAACAGTGCCATGCAGGTAAGTAAAACCTAAGTAAACAAACATAACATAAAACAGTTTTACAAACCCCCCCTGCACCCCACACACCCCCCTACTTATATATATATACCAACTCTGAGACCGCACTACAGTGGGGAAAAGGATATATTTCCTCATCCCCATGATCACACTGCTGGCCAGAAAATTCATCTGGTGTTGTGTCTTTCGGAGTTTCCAACTTTCGCTCTTTTCATAGATCGACATTTATGTGTGAATGTTATTGCGTTCTCGGATTTCAGCTTTCGTCCTGATATAGACCCTGATAAGTTACCCACTCATTGTCATGGTAGCAGTTGCAAGTAAATTCAGTAAAGAGATGCTCTTTAACAATTTCTAGATTTTCGATGTCTGTAGGCAGGTGTTTCCAGGTAACAGGTCCCAGCCTACAGAAGCATCTCTCAACTATATCAAGTTTTAAATAGAGGGTGTATTACAATTAAACTATTGTCTTGTATACTTCTGAGTACATAAGGGTTGTCTTGTAAAGGTATTTTCACTCTTGGTTGTTTAAAAAGACAACAACAGCGTTGAACCAAACAATTTAATCGTTGAGCGCTTTCATCCGCTGATATAGCAGAACTTCATCAGAACAAAGAATCAATCAAACAGTTTGCATAAATACCCATAAAATCAAAGATGTCACATAAATTAATTAACCAATTCATCAATTAAAGTGAAAGATGTAAAAATATACAAAATATATGTATTAAAAATAAATATATATATATATATATATATATATATATATATATATATATATATATATATGTACAAATGAATAAACAATCATACTACATATAATGTATAAACCTTAAAATGATGAAAAACACACATAAAAAGGTGACAAATTGAATAACATATATAAATTAGATAGCATACATAGATTTGAGTTTCCATTGAAACTAGCAATGGAAATAACATCATTAAGCCCAGGAAAACAAGAAGCATTACATTTTAACTGCCATCTGAGTTCCAAAAATTAAAGAAAATGTCAAGAGGACCCCCTCTGGGATCTACAACTACAATGTCAATGACAGAAAATGTAAAAGTATGAGTAGAAACATGTCTTATGTGCCTATAAAGTGCATTACGTTCATCCTTTTTAGAGATGTCATAATTGTGTTGATAAATCCTATATCTAAATTGCCTGATAGTTTTGCCAATGTAAAAACAATTACAACACTGGCATAAAGCAACATAAACAATACCTTTACTATCACAACTGAATCTCCTTCTGTGTTTGATTTGCCCAAAACCATATACAAAACAATCAGTACCTTCAAGAATGAATCTACATTGTGAGCAACATCCACATTTGGACATTCTGCTAGTGGGTAAAGATGACAAAGGCCTTTCAATAAGGTTTTTCAAACACATGTCTTTTCGATACACTATAACAGGTTGTTCACCCAGTTTGTTAAAAATGTCATGGTCACATTTGAAAATTCCCCAAAACTTTCTGATACTGTGATTAATTTCCATAAATTGTAAATTAAAAGGTAAAATGAGGACCTTACTATATAAAGTCCTAGAAGAATTCAAATTTTGGACTGTGGGGTTCCCCAATAAAGGAGTGCAAAACCCATTCAACCTCTTTGTCTGGACTTCAGAAAAGATTCCTGTTAAAAAGTCTTGTGGGTAACCCCTCTTTAAAAACATGTCCAATAATTAATTACATTCCTCAAATAATTGCTGTTCATTACTAAGCATTCTGGCTAGTCGGGCACATTGGCCCTTGACAATAGCCTTCTTTTGATGAATGGGGTGCCAACTTTGAAAATGGAGATAAAAATTTGAATAAGTAGGCTTCCTAAATAAGGTGGACTCAGATCTGTGTAGTAAAGTATTTTTAACCAAAGTGACATCAATAAAATTGATTTGTACATTGTCACATGACATAGTAAACTGTAAAAATTCTGTCGAATTGTTATTAAATGCAAAAAATTCCTCTAGTCTTTCCATACTATTGTGCCAAAAAATAATGATGTCATCAATAAAACGCCTGTAAAGACACCCACTGTCTTTGTATTCAGAAATAAAAACAGTATTAATTTCCCAGAATGCCATTACAGCATTGGCAAAAACAGGTGCACAAGCAAAACCCATGGCAACTCCATGAGTTTGCTTGAATAAATGGCCCTCAAAACTAATGAAATTGTTTTGTAAAACAATTTCCATAAGGCTACTCAATAAGACACTTTTCCCATGACCTAAATCCGAATGAAGGGCTAAAAACTGAAAAAAAACAATCAATACCAATGTCATGGGGAATACTGGAATACAAATCCTTGACATCAGTACATACAAAAATGATGTCATCCCTATACAAAGTATCTTTCACAACAGAAAGAAAATCCCATGAATCTTTAAGTAAAAAAGAATAGTTTTTAAACACATCTTTTGTCTCCTGATCAATGTATTTGGCAATAAAAAAGGTCTTAGAACCTTTAGCATCTACAATTTGCCTCAATGGAGGGTCTTCCAGACATTTGTGGACCTTAGGAAGTCCAAATACTGTGGGTGTTCTAGTAAACTGGACTTTGAGATACTCTAAAACACCCAAGGAAATCTGGTTATTAAGAACCATATCCTCCAAAAACAAATCAAGTAAAGCACCATTCAGCTAATTTAAAGAAATTTTCACATAAACATTGCTTGGTTCAACACTGTTGTTGTCTTTATCAACAACATATTGATTTACTGTTTCGTGTGTTTTTACCTGGTTAGTTTCACTCTGGGGGGGGGGGGGGGGGCAGTGACCAAGTTTTAGAGTATTTAGAAGAAAAGTGTCCCTATAGCACTGAAAGCCTTTGGATTTTTTTTAACAAATTGCAATGGCATCTGTAGGTCTGCTAACAGAATGAATCTGCAGATTTTATTCTCAGCTGTCTGTATTCTGAGTAGTTAGGGCTGAACGTATAGCGAGAAAAGGACGGCCATGTTCAAGTTTAGGTATTAAAATATTTTTAGCATTGACCCTTGCAAGCAACAGGTGAAAGGAAGCGACTGATCTTGTGGCATATATTTAATTGAGCAAGGACTTTATTGGTTACAAAATCTGTATATGTGGTAAAGGAAAGGGTAGGGATGGATGTTAGGCCTAGATACTGCTGTTCAGTGACATTGGGTATTCTGTTGTCATTATGGTCTGTTAAGAGAATTGGAGTATGAAGATGACAAACCAGATGCAATAGTAAAAAAATGAACTGAAGAGGAGCACATAATCAGTTTTATGTAGGAAGAGTAATTGTAGAAAGAAATATATTAGACAGGAAATGGCAAATGTTAGGTGGTATGAGGGAAGGAAAAGGCAAAGGTCAGGTGGTATGAGGGAAGGAAATAGCAAAGGTCAGGTGGTATGAGGAAAGGAAATAGCAAAAGTCAGGTGGTATGAGGGAAGGAAAAGGCAAAGGTCAGGTGGTATGAGGGAAGGAAATAGCAAAGGTCAGGTGGTATGAGGGAAGGAAAAGGCAAAGGTCAGGTGGTATGAGGAAAGGAAATGGCAAAGGTCAGGTGGTATGAGGGAAGGAAAAGGCAAAGGTCAGGTGGTATGAGGAAAGGAAATGGCAAAGGTCAGGTGGTATGAGGGAAGGAAAAGACAAAGGTCAGGTGGTATGAGGGAAGGAAATGGCAAAGGTCAGGTGGTATGAGGAGATTTGTTGATTTTGACAGAGTGCTAATGTTAGAAAATGTCATTACACAAGTTATATGAAACGAGAAGGGGAAGAGGAGAAGCTTTATGTGGATAAAGCAATGCTGGTGTTAACCTTGGAGAGGAATGGGTCAGGTCTCACTCGTCGCAGGTAATAATAAGGGGAGTAACCCATGTATAACTGTGGATGGAAGGGACAAATCAGCTGGCCAGGCAAAGGAACTGATGAGTGCAGTAAAGCCCAAAGAGTAGAAGTGAGATAATGTGAGAAACTTGGCTATTTTCTTGAGGGGACTGTCAGTGCCACAAGTAAACAAAAATGGAAACTGCCAAACCAATATGTCAACAGGCCCTGTGGTCACCTTTGATTCTGGAATATCCAAAACCTGGAGATTGTGTTGCTACACTACAAAATTGGGATAATATTCGACTGATGTCTCTGCAGTGCAGCAGGGAAATGGGGGCCCCTATATTCCTGAAGGGCCACCAATCACATAACACGGACATTAAGCCAAGATCACATCTGCTTGTATTCTGGTAGTTACTGATTGTTTCAGAACACAGGAATTTGTTTGAAAAATTTAACAAAAATAAGGTAACAGAAATGAAAACAATGTTGTTAGTGCAAACTTTGCAATATCCAATTGAGCAATCTTCCATAACAATTTCCACTAGTATACTTACAGAAATTTTTTTTATATTTAACAATTTTCAGATGAATATTCCACAATATATTTTCTACTGCAGTGCAGCCTTAAACAATATAAAAATTGCAATGTGTTCTATAACTTTGGAGAATGGGTGAACTGTACATCTCTACACTAATTGGAGAGTGAACCTTCTCCAACAGGGTGTTAATTTATAGGTAATGCCGGCTGAAAAACAAGTCCATCATTTCATGGCAGCATATTAAGCTAACAGCTGCCATTATTTTATGCTCACTAAGCAGTGTTTTTGCTGTTTACCAAGTGTAAAATTAAAACAACCAGATAATTAAAAAATTAGAAAAGTCTGTGTGTGTGTGTGTGTGTGTGTGTGTGTGTGTGTGTGTGTGTGTGTGTGTGTGTGTGTGTGTGTGTGTGTGTGTGTGCATTCGTGCATGAAAGCAGAAATGTGTGTGTGTGTGTGTGTGTGTGTGTGTGTGTGTGTGTGTGTGTGTGTGTGTGTGTGAGTGTATGAGTGCATTCATTCATGAAAGCAGAAATTGTGTGTGTGTGTGTGTGTGTGTGTGTGTGTGTGTGTGTGTGTGTGTGTGTATATGAGTGTATGAGTGCATTCGTGCATGAAAGCAGAAATTGTGTGTGTGTGTGTGTGTGTGTGTGTGTGTGTGTGTGTGTGTGTGTGTGTGTGTGTGTGTGTGTGTGTGTGTGTGTGTCACAGTTTGATAAGCAGTGGATGCAAGTCATTTAAAATTAAGAGGTCTGCATACCCCTCAACCGCTTAGCTCAGGAAATCTGGATAAAGCCTAAAATAATGGGGAGGGGGAGACAAGGGCTCAAACGTTGGACAGATTTTAAATATTGATCTTATAAAATTAGAAAGTTGCTATAATTCCAGGATTTATGTTAACATGCATTTTCTGAAGGATATATGTCATAAACTCAAATGGAATTCATTATTTAGTGGCATTAACCCCCAAAGATTTGTCAGCAAAACATAAATTTTCTGAAGAACAGAACAAAAAATGAGGCAAGAAATCTGGACATTCTGTACAAATGTGGACAATTGAGAGGTATGGAAGTATGAAACTTTTAATGGCTGGTATTATTACCTGAGTGTAATCATGTGTGTTTTTAAAGGTACTTCTGAATGTGTGTGTGTGTGTGTGTGTGTGTGTGTGTGTGTGTGTGTGTGTGTGTGTGTGTGTGTGTGTGTGTGTGTGTGTGTGTGTGTGCGCGCACGCATGTAGACATTAAATGTTTACCAAACTTATATTTTGGATGTAAACTGCTTCCTCCAACAACAGTTACATATACTATAGCTAGTTTGAAACATTAGGTGGAGAAACAAAAGATTTTATATCAAAAATGTTACAATATCTTCTTCTTCTTCTCTTTTGGCTGTTCCTGTTAGGGGTCACCACAGAGGATCATCTGTTTCCATTTCTTCCTGTCGTCTGCATATTGCTCTGTCACACCAACCACCTGCATGTACTCTCTCACCACATCCATAAACCTTATCTTAGGCCTTCCTCTTTTCCTCTTTCCTGGCAGCTCCATCCTTAGCATTCTTTTCCCAATATACCCAGCATCCCTCCTCAGCACATGTCCAAACCAACACAATCTCGCCTCTCTGACTTTGTCTCCAAACCATCCAACCTGAGCTGACCCTCTAATATACTGATTCCTAATCCTGTCCATCCTTGTCACACCTAGTGCAAATCTTAACATCTTTAACTCTGCCACTTCCAGCTCTGACTCCTGCCTTTTTGTCATTGCCACCATCTCCAACCCATACAACATAGCTGGTCTCACTACCCTCTTGTAGACCTTCCCTTTCACTCTTACTGGTACCCATCTGTCACAAATTACTCCTGACACTCTTCTCCACCCATTCCACCCTGCCTGTACTCTCTTCTTCACCTCTCTTCCACATTCACCATTACTCTGAACTGTTGATCCCAAGTACTTAAACTCATCCACCTTCACCAACTCTACTCCCTGCATCCTCACCATACTTCTATCCTCCCTCTCATTCACATGCACATATTCTGTCTTAGTCCTGCTGACCTTCATTCCTCTCCTCTCTAGAGCATATCTTCACCTCTCCAGGGTCTCCTCAACCTGATCCCTACTCTCACTACAGATCACAATGTCATCTGCAAACATCATAGTCCATGGGGCCTTCTGTCTGAAAATGTTACAATATATAATAATTCAGAAAAAACAAAAACATACAAATGCAAAACAATTTAACAGATAGCCCAGTCTTAAAGCTCAATAATGTGCTCCAGGTTATGTGTTGTTGTGTAAATAATATATTTCCAGAGGTATAGAAGCCATCCACCTGTGGCATCAGGCCTCAGGACACCCCTGGGTGGGAGCTATTTGCACAATAATACACATCATAGAGGGCATTATCAGTTACATATCACACACCTGCAGTAAATGACACATGCAGATTAGAAATATTCTAAGACACCCAGTGTGAAGATAACAGTCTGTATGTTAATCTGTTATACTTAAGAATAGAATACAAAATATTTACCTGTCATGACCATCTAAGTGTCTTCAGATATTTTGTTCAAACATTTGCTTAGTGATTTCTTCCTGACCTTTCCTGCTTTGGAAGACTCTGCCCTTTTGGATCTTCTCCATCTCCACAAGACCGTCAATCCTGTGACTACTCACATCAAAGAATTCGGCTTACATCAGTGAATAAAAAGGACAAATATCTACCCCAGTACATCCCTTTGGTACTTTTAAATACACTTTCAACAAGTCTATAGGAAATAACAAATTCATTCCTGGGATATTTGGCATAGCTCTCCTTGATCAGGGTTGTTAACACATCACAATTCTTCTGGATTATCTGGTTACGCTTCTCAATAACCATCTAGTCAGTAAGGCGGATCTATGTCAGAAGATTGACTGGCCAGATTATCGAAACCAAGAAGATTGAATCACAGAACATTGAACTGGCTTCTCGTCTATAAACTGGCATCACAAAAACAGTTTTTTGTAGGGGGGGCAAGCCCCCTGCACCCTCACACCCACTGCCTATTATATATACCAACTCTGAGATCACGCCACATTGGGGAAAGAGCAAACACCCAACCCCCAAAAATACCAGCATCCGGAGGAGAAGCCTGTTCGAAGTTCTGAGATTCAATCTTCTCAGTTTTGATAATCTGGGAACCAAAATGGAGAGAAACCTCAATAAATCACCAACAAACCAAGAGAATATCGAGGAACAGTCAGCCAGTGCAGGAATGAAGCATCAGTGGGTCCGAAATAGTTTAAATATATTTATTAAATCATACAAAATTGCACAGAAGTTTAACGCTTTATTCATCCATCTTGATCCCTGGCCATTTGATCTTCTGACATAATAAGGTTAGTAACTATCTGTTAACATATGAACATATAAAATTCTCAAAAGTAAGTAAATGGAATGAATATCTCCTACACATCTATTAATCATGATGTAATCTTTTTCTGACTGACACGATTTCTTTAGTTACTTGTTTTCACTTATTAAATATCTTACTGGGGCAGACCCGTTTTCAGAAGAAGCCCAAGCAATAAGAACTCCACTGAAATTAAATACTTGTATAACAAGAGAAGTAACCTTTCTAAAGCCAGCACATAGTTCTATAACATACAGAGATGCAGACAAGCGATACATCATAATTTAAAAATCTAACACTTTCAGTAACAGAGTAATTCAAGTTTGACAGTGAATGAAAATGTAACAAATCAGTGTGGAACAAAATAATAAAATAAAATTCACAATAAAAAAGAAGAGCATGAAGTCAGTATGATTAAAAGCAAGTCTAAATATTTCAAATTAGAAGAAATTAGATGAAACAGCCATAGAAGATAGAGAAATAAATTGAAAAGCTGTCAGAAACACTACTTCAGTAGGAAAAGTAGCAAAAAGGAGAACAAAGTAACAGAAGTGGCAAAGGATTAGAAGTGGAAATTAGAAAAGAAAAAGTATAAGCTACTACAATAGTTAAAAACAAACTATGAAGACAGTAGTGAAAAGGTGATCTCTACTATGGAAGATATTCTTTCCTGGATTACATCAAGCATCTCTTATGAAACAATTATTGTTGGGGATCCAAAAGTAGGTTGGCTCTCCATCACCACTTACTCTCATTATATCAATAAATCTGTTTGGATAAACTCAAATTATCCAAACCTCAACTAAGTCCAACAAGCCCAGTAATAAACAGTCCCTAGTGGACTAGATACTGATCACCAATCCAAACAAAATGTCATCTTCAGGAACCTTACCCGACACATTGAGAGATCACCTGTCCATCTTTGCAATTAGAAGCACTACTCATGTACCCCAAAAAAACAACACTTATTGAAGCATATACTCTAAACAACTTTAATCCCAATACATTTGTATCCACTCTAAAAGAACCGGAATCTAAATGTATGATTGCCTATGTCATAAGTGTTGGTTTAATAAAGATGTTCCTTGTTTAAAATAAAGGGCAGCAATTGAATAATTTATGCAATGTTGCTTAGATTATATGATCTATAGCAATATATCTGAAGCATAATGTTTATAAATGTGAAAAAAAATATTCCCCTCAATGATGACATTTTTCTCTTTAATACAACTTTTCTTAGTGTACTAAATAGTCCGGCTCCAATTAGGAGAAAGAGAGTCAAGTATAATACTGCCTCCTGACTGTCCTCTGACACCAGAATACTCAAGCATGAAAAGGAAGAGGCATGGACAATCTGGCAACAAAGTCAAACTCCACAAAACCAACAATAATTCAGATACCACTGCAATCTTATCAAAAATGTCAAAATAGATAAAATCCACAATTACTTTGAATTACAAATCAGTCACCATAAAAATCCAAAGGTTCTGGGGCTCCATCAAAAATGTTTAACTCCTGGTAGATGTCACCAGCCCAACCTATGCCCTGATATGGATCCATACAGTACTGCCACTCTATTCAACTCCCACTTTGTAAACATCACAAATTCATTAGTCGATAAAAATAACAATTAACAGTCCAGAAAATACCTCTCAACCCATCAACAATGCCAGTGCCTTCTTCCTCAGCTCTGTACTGACCTCTACCACAAAGAAGTATCTCCTCAAACTTAAAGCCAACACCTTAGCTCATTTTAACTTACTAGACAACTATCTCAAAATTGCTGCTGATGCCATTGCCTATCCATTCTCTGTTCTCATAAACAGATCTATCCAATAGCCTTATGTCTCCGCCCAGTGGAAGAAATCGTATATCCTCTTCCCAAAAGAGGTAACATCAGTAAATTATCCAGCTATAGGCCTATAGTCATACATTCCCCCTTGTCAAAAATCTTGGAGAAATGCATCTACATTCAACTACTTAAACATATCATTAACAGAAAATTGCTGTCTCCAACCCACTATGGTTTCAAATCAAACTTCAGCATTAATACTGCATTATTCAGCTTTATAAACACCAATTACCAAAAATACAACACAAGGATTATTGTATCCATGATATTTTTAAACTAATGAAAAAGCCTTTGATACATTGTCCTATGAGAACCAAGTGTTTCAGCAAGCATCCTTCGGACTGTTCCTTCCCACCTCCTCCTGGTTCCAAAGCTGCCTGTCAGACAGATCACAAGCTGTTAAATAACAAACAAGCTACTCCTTTTTTTAATTTCTCCAAATCTTACTCCCTATCAGTATCTGTTGGTGTACCCCAAATATCAATACTTGGACCCCTCTAGTTTAACATACGTTTTAACAATTTGCACATTATTGTTAAACATGCCAACCTAATCCAGTCTGGTGCTGATTCTATCTTATATGCTCATCCCAGAATGCTACTTGGCTTCAACAACTCACTCAGGACCCCTTCATCTCCACTGAAATTTGGCTACACAAATCCAACCTCATCCTTAATCCAAAGAAGACAAAACTATTCATTTTCACCCCTAAGACCAATACTGATCACAAAACAAACTTTGAAATAACGTCCTCCAACAACATGATAATTGAGGTGTCACTATTGACAATAACATGAAATTTGACTTACGTATTCAAGAGTCTATAAAAAATAACATCAAAAGATCTGTCTTTTCTGCAGAGTTAATCTCAGGCAAAGTAGCAGGACAACCCTCACCTCCTTCTGTCGTCTTCCCAACTCCTATATACCTCACCAATTTTCACCAACCTCCAGGACACACAGAGAAGCAAACATGGGCAGTGCTACAATAAAACAGCCAAACTCACTTCCCAGAAAGCTTATTCCTCTCATCACTGCATGCCCCTTAGGCTCCTCAAGTGGCTAGAGCTACCCTCACTATCTTAAGTCTCTCACTACAAGTTGTATGAGTGTAGTACATCACCCTGAATGGTTCTCTCCACTAGCTCTTTGCTACAAAGGTACACCCCCACCCAGCAGCTTTGCTCTATAGTGATAAACATCTCCTCAATTTTCAAAAGTCAAACAACATAGCTGCAGATGCCATGTATTTCAGCCATGTTTCCAAATCCCGGAGCTCCATCTCACTCCCTATTAGACTTACTGAAAACCCACTCATCTTCAAAACTTAACTAAAACAATTCCTCTTTAAATCTGCCGCTGTTTTACTCCAAGATAGAATTACCAACTAACACTATCAGAATAACAAATTTACTTAAAGTTCTGTTGAACCACTTCAGTATTGAAACTGTAGCATTGTTTAAACACTCTTATAATGTACTATTCCTAATATGTATTAAGTGTATTCAGGAGTCATTTTGTATTAGTAGGTCTTACAAGTCTACTTTTAAAGCTCGAAGTTTCAAAACTTCTAATTTCTTATGGTAGAGAGCATAAGATCAAAGTTTTGAAACTTTGAAACTTCAGAAAAAAAAATAAAAACAATTTTTTTTTACATTCTTGCAGGGGGACAAGCCCCCCTACACCCCCTACACCCATTGCTAATTAAATATACCAATTCTGAGATCACACTACAGAGAGGAAAATGGCAAATTTCCCATTCTGCCCTGTGCAGCTATCTTCATTTAAACAGTTCGAAGTTTCAAAACTTCGATCTTATGGTCTCGACCTTAAAAGTAGACCTGGTCTTAGTAGTATGTACAAGTGTATAATGTCTTATGTATATGTATTATGTACATATAATGTCTTATGTATATGTATTATGTACATATACTGTCTTATGTATATGTATTATGTACATATACTGTCTTGCGTATATGTATTATGTACATATACTGTCTTATGTATATGTATTATGTACATATTACTGTCTTGTGTATATGTATTATGTACATATACTGTCTTATGTATATGTATTATGTACATATAATGTCTTATGTATATGTATTATGTACATATAATGTCTTATGTATATGTATTATGTACATATAATGTCTTATGTATATGTATTATGTACATATAATGTCTTATGTATATGTATTATGTACATATAATGTCTTATGTATATGTATTATGTACATATACTGTCTTATGTATATGTATTATGTACATATAATGTCTTATGTATATGTATTATGTACATATACTGTCTTATGTATATGTATTATGTACATATAATGTCTTATGTATATGTACTATGTACATATACTGTCTTATGTATATGTATTATGTACATATACTGTCTTATGTATATGTACTATGTACATATAATGTCTTATGTATATGTATTATGTACATATAATGTCTTATGTATATGTACTATGTACATATACTGTCTTATGTATATGTATTATGTACATATAATGTCTTATGTATATGTACTATGTACATATAATGTCTTATGTATATGTATTATGTACATATAATGTCTTATGTATATGTATTATGTACATATAATGTCTTATGTATATGTATTATGTACATATAATGTCTTATGTATATGTACTATGTACATATAATGTCTTATGTATATGTATTATGTACATATAATGTCTTAGTCGTTCCATAGAATGCGTGAAAATGTGACAGCAGAATTTATTGTTCTTTAACTTTACGTGTATAAAGCTTTTCTTCCCAGTCCTCTACTGAAAGGGGGCATTGTGCCCAGCTAGACTTTCCTGGTAAACAAAAGAAAATAAATACATAAATAAAATAAGGCAAATAACTAAAATATGAGCATATTAACAAACTCTACTTGAAGGCCACATCTCATGGAATGTTGCATTTCCAGGCTGATAGATGTAAAACAATTGATTTTAAATTTACTCTGGGTTTAAGAATTAAACAAATACATGGTTTAAGTAATGTCAAGGTTGTTATTCCATTGTTAGTTTAAACTCTGCTTCTTTGTCAGTTTGTGTTATATATTCTAGCACTGAATTTGAGACCAGGGCCATATAAGTAATGAACAGGCCAGCAAATAAAAGGTCATTGTTGTTTTGTGTAGATAAGACATAGTGAATAAGTGTACATTTCTGGATGGGCAAGACCATCTAGTGCAGTTACTGAGCACAGTGCAGTTTGTAAAATAGAAAAACATAAATGCTAGAGTCACAAGGAAAATCTCAAACTTGTCTGTGACCTGTCTAAGAGACTTTAGTAATAAGCATTTGTAGAATTTGTTGTGAATCTGTCTCTCCTGTGATAACCGGCTCAAATCCTTGTGAGGAAGTCTCTTTAATATATCCATGCATACTGATCATAGGAAACACATGCATTGATTTAACAATCTATTAGTGCAATTTTTGCAGATGACTAAGCATGTCGAAGAAGAAAGTTCTTGCTGTGTGTTGTGTGGGATTCTTCCACGCTGCCACAATATGATTGTGGTATAATCATTCATTACATTCCTCTACAGGCTTATGTTCTACTGCTGGACTTCAGAAGAACACTGGTTCACACATAACATAACAGGGTGGCAACATCAGAACCATTCAAGATGCAACTGATTAAAAATATATATATTTTTTTGTCAGAGTGCATATTGATGCAATCCTAATGTACTGTGATTATCCACGTTCTTGTCAAACTGTCCAGTTTAAATACACAAAGTTAAAAAAATATATGCATACATATATATATATATACATACAAATAACTAGGACAATGATACTATATACATCCAATATAGCTGTACGCATATATCTGTCTTAAAGCAGTTTGACATAAACCTTCAGAAAACACAAGTATGAAATTCAATATTTTTGCCTTGTGTTCACTAGTATTGGGATCTCCTTCTTACTCTAGATGTGGTCTTCTAACGTACATCATTTGCGTTCTATTTTTACTCAGTTACATTCTAGTCCTGAGGTCTCTCCAGTCTCTGAAAGATACCCTGGACATCTTCAAGCATTGTGGATAAATTTACTTTCATTAGTACACAGTCTTCTGCAGACAACTGGAAAGAGCTAAAGGTCTTGTCCTTATTATGCAAAATCGGTAGACACTTCCTAATTTGATATGGTAATTTCTAAATTATTAGCAAAAATAATCCCAATGAAAGAGGGTATCCTTGTCCAGTACCCCCTCTGTATCTGACCTGGTTCAGATAATCCACTGCTCACAAATACTCTAAAAGTTGGCCTATTGTAGAACCTTTTAATCTAATTTATAAACACCGCTCCATACTGTCTCCTTTTGAAGACCCTAATAAGGAATTTCCAGCTGACTAAATGAAAGATTAAAGAACCAGCCTACACATCTGGGCATACCTCTCAACCTCTTAGCACAACAAATATGGACAAAGCCTAAAATAATGGGGGGACAAACACCCAAAAATAGGGGCACATTTTAAACATTGCTCCTAGAAATTTTGAAAGTAGCTAGAATAACAGGATTTGTGTTATCATGCATTTTCTGAAGGATATGAAGTCTGAAACTCAAATGTATGCCATTATTTAGTAATGTCAATCCTCTATGATTTGCCAGAAAATCACAAATTGTACAAAAGACAGATCAAAATATAAGGAAACAATCTGGACATTCTGTGAAAATCAGGACAGTTGAAAAGTATGCATCTCAGATGTCCATCTGTGTTAAGCCACCAAAACTGTTTTTACCTCATGAGTTCAGCCTCATCTTTACTTAGTTCTAGTATCCTTATTACCATATGCAATATCAGTGGCACATCAGGTAGTACACTCACCTTTGGTGCAGAAGGCTGTGGGTTCTATTCCCACACTAGGCAAATTAATTGTGGCACTGTAGTTTAGCACAAAGGGGTGTTGGATTTATCTCCTGATTAAGGGACTTCTCCTCATGCCTTCTCTTACCCTTAGCAATTGCAGAACTCATCTCCCTTGGCATACCTCAAGAGGATTCCTTAGGGGGTCTGTCATGGACTAGGCCTCTAGTGCATTCTGCACTCCATTTCCCATTCCATTTCCTTCACAGACCATCTGCTAACATCTCCTTCTTTCTCCAAAGCAGAAATCTGCAATTGCACACTTTCCAGGAATTCAGCAGCTGCCTTATTGTTATGTGCCTTAATGCTTTTTATAAGACGGCACCATTTGTTCCATTCTACTTTACACGGCTTTAGTGAAATTAGTGCAGTTATGAATATACGGGTGGTGCAGTGGTTAACATTGTCACCTCACAGCAAAAGGTTCTCCGGTTTGATTCTCAGCTGGGGTGCCTTCTGTGTGGAGTCTGCATGTCCTCCCTATGTTTGTGTGGGTTTCCTCCAGGTACTCCTGTTTCCTCCCACATTCCAAAGACATGCGTCTGGATCATTTATCTCTGGGCCTCCGCTGAAAATAGACTCTGCCCTAGTTAGACTTTACCAGTCAACAAATGTTAAATAAAAAATATATATAGACAGATTCATAGATATATTGTAAAGCTGTAATGAGAGCTAGCTATATCTTAAAATGTCTTCTAATTACCCATCATGTTTTAATGTGTTTTTTTTCTAATACCATTGCTTGAATATATTACCCATAACATCACAATATCACACAGCATTTTTTTGCATTATAATTGTAATCATGGAAAAGTGCATATTTTTTATCTTTTTAAAAACAGTCCTTAATAACTACAGCTCTGCGCATCACATGACTGTTTCACTATGCATCTTGGCTTGTAGACGCCATCTTGTTGCTTTATCTTTACCAGGACTTCAGAGATTAAACTTTGAAAACAGTGAGGCGTATACTCTTTTCAGGAGTAGAGGGAAGTCTCATTAAAAGATGAGAATATTCTTACAAGATACACAGGAACTCTGAATTCCTGATTACTGTACGCCAAGCAATGAGGTAATCAGCTCGCATTTACAGAATGACTATGATCAATGCTAGTATAGATGAATTTATAACACACACTCCTACAATGTAAATATTTTTATTTATTTATTTTCAGTTTGATTACCGGGGAAGTCCACTGGGCCCAGAGAGCCCATTTTCAGTGAAGACCCAGGGAGAAAAGCTCCATGAAACAGATTACAGTAAAGATAGTCCAATAAAACTAAAAGTACAAGTACAAATCCATATCAAACAATACAAAGCCTGAGCAATATTGCATATAGTGGAAAAGTATCGTGCAGATACATGTTAACAAATTCACACAGTTAAAATCAAAAGCTATTTACAATATTTACAGAGTGTGAGAGATTGTATGCGAATTAGCTGTAGAAGGTTATAGCCAGCTATAAGGTGCTTATGAACTCAGGTACCCTCCCAGGGGCTTTTGTTAAAGAGTTCTAGGTAGGGAGAATGCAGTTACATTTCCATTTGGAGGAGAGGTAGGTGTAAAGCTGAGTTTTGAAGTTGTTTGTGTTTGACATTGTCCTTAGTGTGGAAGGGAGACAGTTCCATTTCTTACCTAAGGAGAAGGAGAGGAGAAGTTGTCCAGCAGGACATTTAGGTTTGTGGACAGTAATTAAGTTTTGGTGATCACATCTCAGAGTTCTATTTGGGGTGTATGGGGGAAGGATGTTAGTTAGAGCGGGGCATTTGGTTTGATTAAATATTAGTCTATGTGCTGTAGTGAGCTGTAAGAAGTCCAGGTAATTTGTGAATTCTAACCAGTTGAGGGATTGGAGGGTAACACAGTGATGAAAGGAATGTTTGGCTCTGGTGGCAAATTTAGAAATGTTGTTATAACAGCTTTCATAGGTTCATAGGTTCATAGGTTCATACTAGGCTATCTGCCCGAGGGCATTTATAAGCCTAGCCCATTGTTTTGTGGCTTACGCCACCCCTTTAGTATGGGGAACTATACCCATTATTTTGCTGTGCCTCTGTCGAGCAGTGACACTGAGGTAATTCCTGGGGTATATCTGCGATCTCCCATCCATTGGTCAAGATTTCTCTTGAACAAGGCCAGCGAGGTGCTCTGCCTCACATGTACCGGGATTTTGTTCCACAGCATAGGAGTCTTTGGGTGATGAATCTATCTCTCCAGCACGTCCTATTAATAGCCGTGTCGAGGTTTAAGTCTCCCGCCCTTGTGGCTCTGATGGATCTAGATTTTTGAGGTGAAGCATATTCATCAAATCTGGGTTTGACATGGCCTTGTATGTTAGGCAAAGGTCACCTCTGAGCAAGCGGTGGCGACTGAATAGAGCTGGAGTTCTTTCAGTCGGGCAGCATAGGACAGATTTTGAGACCCTTTATCCTTTTGGTGAGGAACTTTTGTGGCCTCTCCAGCTGCTGCAAGTGTCGGGTCAGATACATTCCGAATGGGGCATTGTACTCAATCATTGGTCTGATGAGTGATGAGTAAAGGGAGACTATGACCTCCCTTGATCTAGATGAGAATCCCTTCATGATAAGGTGGGCAATGTAGAAGGACTTCCTAACTACTTTAGCTACATGGGTGTCGAATGACAGACTACTATCAACCTGGGTCCCCAGGTCCCTGATAACTTCTTCTGTGCTCAGTGGATTGCCACCTATTTGGTAGCTAGGGGTAACCTTGTTTTTCCCGAAGGGTATGACTATGCATTTTTGGCATTTAACTTTAGGCCGTGGCTCTGGCACCAGTTATCCGTTTCTGTGAGACCCTTCTGAAGGATATCTGTGTCAGATGTGTTTTCTACTATGGCCCAGTTTGCAGTCATCTGCAAACTTTGTCAGCCATAACCCTCCTGTGTTTGCTTGTACTTGGAAAAGTAGATGCCAAACAAGAGTGGGCCCAGGACTGAGCCCTGTGGGACACCACTTGTGACAGGCTTTGAGTCTGACATGGCGCCAGCAACTCTGACCCTGTGGGTTCTGTCACTCAGCCAGTTTGCAACCCATCTTGTGATGTATGGGTTAACATTTAAGCTGATGAGTTTTTCAATGATACCCGAGTGGGGTATTGTATCAAGGCCTTAGCCAGATCGAGGTAGGCTGTATGGACTGCCTTTCCTCATCAATGGCTTTGGTGACTGTTTGAAAAAGTCAACCAAGTTTAAAAGGCATGATCTGCCTTTGACAAAGCCAAACTGGGTTGGATCCAAAGTCTGAAAATTCCCTATGTCTTTATTTATGAGGTCCATTATGATCCTCTCCATGGCTTTGCAGATAAGGCTTGTCAAGCTAATGGGCGGTAATTTCCAGGGTCTGTGGAGGCACCGCCTTTGTGAAGTGGGACCACAGTTGCAGTGCGCCACTCCTGGAGTGCGTATCCAGAGGTAAGACTTTGATTAAACAGCTGTCCTAGCTGTGGGTTTAATTCCTCATTGAGTTCGTGGAGCACACAGCCGGGGACACCATCGGGTCCCATGGATGCTGTGTCTTTTGCTTTGGAGAGAGCAGTTCTCACTTGCTGGAGATGTTTGGGGGCTGCACTCATTTGGTATAGATATCTCTCCTTTTGGGGAGGGGAGAAGTTTGCACTGAACCTGTCAGCCAGTATGTTGGCAATGTCTGTAGGATCAGTAATCTTCACATCATTTTGAACTAGTTCTGAGCATATCTGGGAGTTTCCTCCTAGGTTTCTAACATAGCTAAAGAAGGCCTTATGATTGTCTTTTGAGTCTTTAGCTATTTTTCTCTCGAAATTTGCTTTGGATGATTTTATGAGAGCTCTTAGTTTTTACTTATAGTGATCAAGGGTGTCTTACCTTTTAAGGATTTTGCTCTATCTTGTAGTAGCTTCCTCCTTTTGTTGTAGAGTTTGTTTATGGCTGGGGTCCACCAGACTGGACGCTTGCCTTTGGTACAAAGAGTCTTTGTTTTGCTTGGGATTGCCTTATCCATGCAGTCCTGCAGGTGCTGGTAGAAGGCGTTTGTAAGTGATTCAGCGGCTTGAGTATTGTTTTCCACGGCTCGGGGCCTGAAAGGAGACCACACTAGTCTTTAGAAGTGTGAAGTCGGCTTTTGAGAAGTTCTTTACTGTGGTCTTTTTATTTCAGGTGGGGGTGGGATGAGGACCTCCAGCGAGATTAGTTTGTGATCTGATCTCACCAGTGAGGGGTATACTTCGGTGTTGAACATTGTGCTCCCATGTTCGTGATGATGAGATCAAGTATGTTATCTCCTCTTGTGGGGATGGTGACTAGTTGTTCCATGGCATTTGAGTTTATGAATTCCAGGAACTTTTGGGCTAGGGTGTTTGGGCTTGAGTAGTGTTCCCAGTCTATATTAGGGTAATTGAAGTCACCTAGTATGATGGTGTTTGGTGATACATTTATCCCCTCTAGTGTTTTCAGGAAGGCCATGTGAGTTTCCTGAGTTTGTGAGGGTGGCCTGTAACATGCTACAATTTGCAGAGCAGTCTTGCCTATGGTTAATTGCACCTGGATGGTCTCCGATGCATCGTGCGTTGCCACCAGTCTTGAGGTGTGGGTGTCCTTGATGAATATGGATACCCCCTCCTTTCTTGGTATTGTCCGGATTTTGGGGCGGAGCATGATATGAGGTAAAACCTGATAGCTGGGGTGCTCTCAGGAGCCTTGAACCAGGTTTCTGTCACAGCACAGACATCGATGTTCTCCATACTGAGAAGGGCCTCGAGTGCGTGCATTTTGAGATTTAGACTTCTGGCATTGAGCAGCATTACCCTTAGTTTTTTCCTTTTTGTGTTCTAGGGTGGTAGGTTTAGAATTTGAGCCTTGCCTAAAAAGGCACTATGGGGTGGCAAGAGCCTTTGCCAATATCCGGAATCCCAGGGTGACAGGTGCAAGCCGTCCCTTGAAGCAGCGTGGCTTGTCCAGCATGTCATCCCAGGCAGACAGATACTGGATCCCCTTTGAATGACACCAGTGTTTAAGCCAATTGTTAAAGCTGATCATCTTATCTCTGTATTGTGGCATCATTCTTGGTGAAGGTAGGATACTGCTCAAGGTCAGGGTCATACCTGCCTGGGCTACATAATCAGAGAGCTCCTCAATGTCTCTTTGTAGTCCAAGGAGGTACGTCTCAGGTCGTTTACACCAGCGTGGACAATGACTGAGTCATATTTGTACCTGCTGTTGAGAGACCTGAGTGCTTGCGTTATGTGGCGGATTCTAGCGCCCGACAGGCAGCTTACTGTGACCTTCTCCTTACTCAGTCTGGTGAGCGGGACATCAGTGTGTCTGACTATGGAGTCACCAATGACTAGTGTGTCTGGCATTGTGTTTGGCCTTAAGGGCTGTGACTGTTTGACACTCTGACTGTGAGGTCTATGTGTTGCGGGTGTTGTGTTCTGAGGTGGTGGTTGTTTGGGTGTCTGCTTTGGTGGCCTCTGCTGTTTTGGTAGATTTTTGATCAGAGCCTCGAGTATGTCTTTGTGTGTTTATGTGTATGATTTGAGGTTGTAATGGTACTATGTGAGACTGGGTCTATAGTGTGTGTGGTAACCTTCTCCTCCTGACTGGTCTTGCCAGTCCTATGTTGAGAGAGCTCAGCCTCCAGTTTGGCCGTATAGTTGCATCTCTCGCATGTATTTGTGTTTTGTGGGAGGAGGAAAGGGTTGTCTGTGTACATGAGGCAATTGAAACATTGCCTCAATATTCCCAGGTTCACCAGCTGAGCAGGAGAGGACACTAGCAACTGATCCCTCGACATGCTAGAAGGGTAGGCAAAAACTTTAAAAAAGATTCCGGGGACGTGGGTGACCGAGAAATGGGGGTTGCTTTTGGGGTACTATCTATGACAAGAGTGCCGTATCAAGGTAATAAGTACTGTAGGAGCAAGTGCTAGGTTTAATAGATAGAGAATAGTCTACTTGGAGTCAAGTAGAGTTGATCTTTTAGTTATAGGATACGCTGATTTGATCAGTAGTATAGTTCGAGGAAGGTAGTTTTAAGGGAAAATTTGAAGAGTGGACTTTAGGTAGCCCGAATAGTTTAAACCTGCTTAACCGGCACTGCCCTAGTGTGCAACAGTGGCAGCTCCGCTAAATCGCTCTAAATCGCTTAGCGTGCTTTATACCAGGGGCTGGAAAAAGCTAGAAACTGGCCCAAAATGACCAATAAACTACTAGTTACTGGCTGAAACCTCACAAAACTGGACAAAAGGCAGCTCAATGCTTCCCACTCCCACTGGTAAGCAAGGTAGCTTCCTTCCCCAAATAAGGCAAGGAAACAGTACACAGGAACTACAACCAAAGCCCAGGAATCAGCAACTCTGAAACTGGACTAAACTAGTAAAGCAGGAAAGCAAGGTAGCTTCCTTCCCCAAATAAGGCAAGGAAACAGTACACAGGAACTACAACCAAAGCCCAGGAATCAGCAACTCTGAAACTGGACTAAACTAGTAAAGCAGGAAAAACAAGAGATATTTTTTCTTTTTTTCACAAAACAGGCAGAAACAGGTACAGCAAACACTTATAAATGCTATGAATCAGCTACTACAGCTTACACAGAAGAATTTGCTACAAATACAGTCAAATAGTAACAAACAAGGATTCCAAGTGCAATATTAAGTTAAATGCAGTAAAACAGCTTCAATGTAACAGAAAGGCAGGCGAAATACAGTTGCTAGGTATTCAGATGTGGAAAGCAACAAAAATATACTTAGTATCAAGAAAAGTCGCTTATTCAGCTCTCTGCAGCCTGGATTACTCTGCTGGCCCACGTGGAGTCTGTGCTGAGTAGGTACAAGCTGAAAGTTTTATACCAGGGGCTGGAAAAGCTAGAAACTGGCCCAAAACGACCAATAAACTACTAGTTACTGGCTGAAACCTCACAAAACTGGACAAAGGCAGCTCAATGCTTCCCACTCCCACTGGTAAGCAAGGTAGCTTCCTTCCCCAAATAAGGCAAGGAAACAGTACACAGGAACTACAACCAAAGCCCAGGAATCAGCAACTCTGAAACTGGACTAAACTAGTAAAGCAGGAAAGCAAGGTAACTTCCTTTCCCCCAAATAAGGCAAGGAAACCGTACACAGGAACTACAACCAAAGCCCAGGAATCAGCAACTCTGAAACTGGACTAAACTAGTAAAGCAGGAAAAACAAGAGATATTTTTTTCTTTTTTTTCTTTTTTTTCACAAAACAGGCAGAAACAGGTACAGCAAACACTTATAAATGCTATGAATCAGCTACTACAGCTTACACAGAAGAATTTGCTACAAATACAGTTTGGAAGTGATGGAAGAGGACAGGTTAGTTAGTAGCGGGCCGCCGTACAGAAGGGAGGGAAGTAGGTAAGAGGAGGCCAGAGTCTGCCTGGTAGACGTATAGAGGAAGTGGTTGTCCCTTTATAGCATACCTAGTTTTTGGTGGGTTTTCTTTATATTTTGCTGAATATGGATGTCGAACTTGAGGTGTTCATCTATAGTTACACTGAGTAGTTTGGCAAAGGGAACAACTTTGATTGGAGAGTTGCTTTAACTAAGGACATGGAAGGAATTTTTATCAAGAGAGAAAGATTTTGAGGGTGTGAATAGTAGTATTTTAGATTTGTTAGCATTGAGAGAAAGGTGATTTTGGGGCATCCAGATCTCAGTAGTTGAGAAGGCAGTCTGAGTTTTAAATAGGGGTTCAGGGAGGTTAGAGGCAGAGCAGACAAGTGTAGAGTCATCTGCATATTGGATGACTTTGGCATTAGAAATAGCAGAGTGAAAGTTATTGATAAAGATATTAAACAGCATTGGTCCGAGGATGGACCCCTGTGATACTCCAGTAGGGGTGGGTAAGAAAGGTGAGGTGCCTTTTTTCCATTTCACAGCCTGAGATCTATCTGACAGATAGCTTGAGAACCAGGAAAGAGTGTTTTGGGAGAGATTTAGGTTTGAGAGGTGACTTAGAAGGTGCTTATGGGAAACAGTATTGAATGCTTTAGAGAGATCTAGGAGCACTGTGGATACCAAGTTCCCAAGGATCTTGGGCTTGATTGGCAGTTTCTAAGAATGAGAGTAGAGCTGTTATGGTGCTATGTCCTGGTTGGAAGCCATGTTGGGTAGGGGTAAGAAGTTGGTTTTTAGTCAGAAAAGGCATAAGTTGGAGGTAGATGCATTTTTCTAGGATTTTGGAGATTGGAGAGAGAAGAGCTATAGGGTGAAAGTTTGAAATGTTAGTGTTTTTGCCTCCCTTGTGGAAAGGAAGAATACAGGAGGAATGCCAGAGTTTAGGGACATAGGATTCCTTTATGGATCTATTAATTAGGATACTAATTGGGAGAGCTATACCATCGGCAGCAGACTTGAGAAAGGAAGAGGGGATGTTGTCAGGTGCATTGGAGTAGGGTTTAAGTTTGGATAGAAGCCTTTTCATGTAGTTAGTGGAGACAGGTTTAAGCTCAAACATAGGGGGGAAATTATTTGGGCACTTAGATGAGGTGGAATGTAGGAGAGATGGATCGTTGTTGGGAAAAGTTTTTGTTAGGTCGGATATTGACTCTATACTTACTAGTCTGAACTTTTTTATTATAGAGTCTGAACTTTTTTAGTATATAGTTTGACTTCTAAAAAAGGGGATCTGAACCTTATAAACATCCATGTTTTGGTTAATTTGCCTCTATTTTCCTTTTCCACAGCTTCGTGTATCTTATTCAGTACACCTAATATGCGTCCTGATATTCTAATGTTATAATGTCTTTGTCAGTTAATCATGCTCTTTAATTTCTTTCCTACAGCAACTGTTATCCTTTTTATATCTCCTTGCCAATAAATCATTGTTTTTAAGTTCCTGTAGCAACTATGGTAATTTGAGTGTATTATTTATTTATATTATATGTTACGTAAGTCTGTGATTGTCTTCATATTATCTTTACTGGATCTTTTCTCCCGGGGCCTCTGCTGAAACGGGTACCATTACCAATTCAGACTTTCCCAGTAAGCAATTGTCAATAAAAAATAAATAAAAGATAAAAAATCAGTAGTAACATACAGAAACTGGTAAAATGTATTTAGAAGTTCTATATTACCAGTCTAAATTAAAAATATATCATCCACAAAGCACTTAAACAACTAAAACTGGATGCAAAAGGACTATCAGAGTCAAACATTTTCATTTATATTGACTGAGTTTCGAAGAAGCCAATAGATAGGATACAGGAAATCAAACTATGGGAAGTTACCTCCAAAAACTGACCAATCACCAGTGGAGTCCCCCAGAGTGCTGTGTTGGGACCTCTCCTGTTTGCCATCTACTTTTCTGAAGTAAAAGTAAGTAGCAAAGGGCTCTGGCTGACTAAGTCTGTAGATGACAGAAAATGACTTAGCCATATTGCAGGAAGGTTTGTCCCAAATAAAGAACTGGTGCCAAAATTGTGGACTGAAACTAAATGCCAATTAATGCATTATTGTATCATTTGGGAAGTCATCTATCACTGGGAACTACACTACCACATTAACAATACACCCCTAGGAGTTGACGCAGTTGTTTGGGATTTGGGAACTTATGTGGACAGTGACCTAACTTTTGACCAACGTGTCCATTGTGGTAAGAAAGTCCCTCTATATTGCACAACCTATATATAAAGGGATTGTGTCTAGATCTAGGTATGTCATTGTCTGCCTTTACTCTGCCCTCATTAGGCCAGTCATTGAATATAATGCCCCCTTTGGTATGTATCTATCCAGACACATCCAATAACCAGAATGCCCACAGAGATACCTTACTAGATACCTTACTAAAAGGATACAAGGCCTAAACAACATGTTCTACATGGACCAACTCAAAGGTCTGTGTGACCTGTGTCTCACATAGAAGGCATCCTCCAACCCATTACTGATGGATTTACTGCACATCAACAAGTCAAATGGCATCAGAAACACTTGCTCTAGGCATCTAAATCTCTTCTGCAGCATCAACAGAACAGTCTGGAGGGACAGGTATATTTTCCAGAAGATGCTGCTGCTGCTGTGGAACAGACTCCCCATCCACATAAAACAAAGTTCATCCTTGTCCATTTTCAAGTACAACTTAGACCTCTGGATGTGAAACAGAATATTTACCCCATGACTGCCCCCTGTACTACTAATGGACAGAGGCAGCTCCTAAATGCCTTATGCCATACATGTGTCCCCTCAAATTATCTATGGTATGAGCCCAGTTATTCTTATTAGGGATAATATATAATTATAGACAATCAGATGGGAAAGGCAGATCTATAACCAAATAGAATAGGTTATTGAGAACACAAAAAGGGAAACTGGCTACACTTACAGTGACCTGCAAGGGCAACTACCCTAGTACTTAGCTATAAACCTATGACCCTATCTGTATTAACACTGTAGAGCCTTTTCATAGGCTCAGTGTTTCTAAACACGCGGTGAGCAAACACAGGGTAACCAGAGGTGATCTGGCGTCAGCACTATCATAAAAACAGTTTATTGTCTATAATTATATATTATCCCTAATAAGAATAACTGGGCTCATACCAAGAAACTATCATCTTAGGTGATTTCAATATTGACTGGCAATCCTGTTCTGGCAACAATCCAACCCATCATGTACACCTTCATGGCTTCACCCAACTAGTCCAGTCACCAACAAGGATAAATAAAAACTCCAGCAAGCACTCTACCCTGGATTGGATACTAGTCAGTAAGAAGCCCCAGTCATATATAACAGGCTGCTTATCAGATAGCCTCAGTGATCACTCCACAACATTCCTACTCAAAAAATACCTGTACCAAGCTAAACCTGTAAAAATAAACTTTAACCCACTCACATTCATCTCATCCCTCAAAGAATGTAACTGGCATGCCCTAAAGTACCAGTCTAGATGTTGAATCTTTTAATACTACCTTCCTGAACATCCTTAATTACCATGCCCCCATAAGATTTTCCAGAACCAAAGCACAACCCTCCCCATGGCTACAGAAAACCACTAAGTCAGAAATGAAAAACAAGGATAAAGCCTGGGAGCACTGGCGCAAAACCAAAACCCCACAGCTAGACAGAAATTCCTAGAACTACACAATAGAGTCAAAAAGCTAATAAACAATACTGCCAGTCTGCCCTAGACTCCTCACAACACAGCCCCAAACAATTCTGGTCCTCCATAAACTCCATCCTTCACCCAGGTAAAGTCAGTACCCCTCCTCCTAACATCCCTCACTCCTCAGAAAATATTGCTACCTCATTCAACACACACTTCACGAAACCATACTATCACTAGCTAAACAACACAACCCTCCTCCAACCCACACCTTCAACTAGTAATCTCCCACTGCCTTCTCTTTTCTCCTGTACCTACCTCCAACATAAAAACTCTTAACTAAACTTAAACCCACCAAATTAGCAGCAGACAACCTCCCAAGTGAATACCTACAAATCGCAGCTGATGCTCTGGCAGTATCCATCTTGATTAACCGATCTCTGTCAAAGTCCACATATAATTCCCTCCACAAGGACCCTCTGCAGAACTAACCAATACCGCCCCATAGCTATTCTCTCCACTCTCCAAAAATACTAGAGATGCATACACTCTCAGGTCTCACACTACCTCCTTACTAACAACCTCCTTTCCAGTACTCAGCATGGTTTCCGACCAAACCATAGCACCACCACTGCCTTACTCTCCTTTACTAACACTATCCTTCAGCATAAAACAATAGCTATCTCTCCTCTGCTACTTTCCTAGACCTATCTAAAGCATTTGACATGGTCCCACACAAACAACTTATCTCTGTCCTCAATAACCTATCCTTCTCACAATCAGTCACCAACTGGTTTCAGAGTTACCTGTCTGACCACCAACAATCCGTTATGGCAGCAATGACATATCTCCCAACTACCTGTCTCCATAGGGGTTCCCCAAGGATCCATCCTTGGACCCCTACTTTCTCTGTTTACACCAATAATCTAGCCTCTGCCACCAAACATGGCACACTCATCCAGATGACTCTACCATCATCTGCTCAGCCCAGTCCCTACCCAAACTGCAAAAGTCACACAGGAAGCCTTTTCCTCTGTTGAAACATGGTTATCCGATGCCCAATTAATACTCAACCCAAACAAAACTAAACTACTCATCTTCCAACCCACCAAACATACTCAGAACAACTCTCACTTTAACATCACAGCAAAAGACAACATCACTATATACCCAACTGAACACACCAAATTGCTAGGAGTGGAAATAGACAATAAACTAAAATTTGACATTCACATATCCATGACCATAAAAAGTCCACAAAAACTAGGAGCATTATACAGAAATAAACAATTTCACCAAAGCAGCAAAGATTTCAATAGCAAATTCCCACCTTATCTCCACCCTACTTTGGCAATGTGATCTAAACAAGCTAGAGACCTGCTACAACAAAACATCCTACCATAGTCACCACTGTCTCTCACTTGCTGAACTGGGCTGGCTTGAACTCCCTCACCTCCTTCAGTGGTATCAACTCTCACTCACCCACAAACTAGTAAACCATCCACTAAATGTCCCATCCCTCCAGAATCTACTTCAACTCTATACCAGACCACTAAGATCCAGCAACAAAAATCACTTGCAGATCACTAAAGCCAATAACTCTGCTGGTGAAGCACTATTCTCTTGCCATAGCCAAATTATTGAACTCACTCCCACCCACAATTACCTCCGTGCCATCATGCACCAACTTCAAAACTTTATTAAAAGCGCCTAAAAAACATGCTGGCTATGCCCTTTGCAACTCCACTCTAATATCATCCACCCCATCCAACTACTACCTTTCTTTCCTCCACTAACTACCTTGATGATAGCAAGCTCAGATGCTCATAAGCCTAGTACTTATTATACAGCAGGAACTTCTCATTGTAACATTTGTTAATGTCTGTTATGTACTTCACAGATAAAGATTCTAGTTGTCTACTGATGTACTATGTTCTTCATCTGTAAATATGTTGTAAGTAATTTCTATGTTAAATTGTTAATCACTATGTAATCCAATGTAACTACTGTCTGTTTATTTTACTGTGGAGCTTTTCTCCCCGGGCCTCCGCTGAAAATGGACCCACATCCAGTCGGACACTCCCGGTCAACAAATTTAAATAAATAAATAAATAAATAAATGAAAAATGGCTTGCCTGAGCAAGCTAAGCAGAACTTCAGAGGTAATCATCCACAGATCAAATTAGAGGAATGTAGCACATTTATAAAATAAAATGGTATTAAGCATTTTTTATCTACAACTAACCATCAAGCTACAAGTGAAACAGTTGGAACACTTGTAGAAAGACATGAAAGATTTAAAAAATTACTAAACGAATTAGCATCTATGGTAAACCCCTGTAATACAAGATAATTTTCTGTTTGCTTATAGTAACACCACGCAACAACCAATATTAGAGCAGTAAAGTTGTTCTGAAATAGAAACCTGTATTCATAATGGAACTTGATGAAACCAGATATATAGGGACATCCATGAAAGGGAGGCAATTAAGAAATGTTAACATAATGCAGAAAGCCAAATGGTAAATTATCAAGTTGCTTTAAGAATTGGACCTCCTAAGAGTACCCAGAGAAGAGAGGTTTTCAGTCAAGTAGCCATCCAGCTTCCAGTTATGAAATATGTGAGCATGGAAGAATACCTACCATCCGAGAAAGTACCACAGAGCTGATGAAAGCACCACCTGCCCAGCTGTGGCAACCACAAAAACCCAAATGCTGAAGACCTGTCCATGATTAGGCTAGCAAGAGAAGGGTCTCCAACAACTGGGACACAGTTACAGGCTCATGAGCAACAGTAAAAGAAGCATGCACAATCACGGACAATATCAGAATAATACCACCAGTAATCCCGTGTCTCTGACATAACACAGGTGATTCTGAGTGATCATAGATGGTTCTGCAAAAACACACTTGTATAACTATTATGACATGTCAGCAGTCTATGAGGGTAATCAAGCATACCGTCCTGACACTGTAACATCTGCTGGATGTGTTGGGGGTACACTGCTATACCTGTATGTGACATTAGGATCTCTACAGGCTAGTTGACTGGTGGGCATGGCAGATATATATGGCACAATCCAGACTGTCATGAATGCAACCCATGTCATCAATGTTGTCAAACAGCTATCTATGTACTGTGTGCATCACTAGAATAGGTATCACACATGCATCTGGTGTAACACCTTAATGGGTGTTATGCACCATCAGACAGCAATGTTTATGCAACAAAAAGAATGTCTAGGCATGGCCAATAAGGTGTGTGATAGCTCACTGTGGCAAATGTGGTACACTTCAGTTACACATCACTGGAAGATGTGTAGTGAAGTACATGAAAAAGGGTACATTGTACTCAGTTATTGGTGTGATGAGGGCTGTGAACTGTGGTGGTATTATGGCCTCTGATGTGTCTGTCCTTCACATACTCAGTAGTTGTGTTACATACAAGGGAGTAGTCATCACTGTAGCCACATGCTGGTGGACGTTCCACATACCATCTACCCAAGGACACAGATCACATACCTATTGGTCTGATTATAGGGTGTGATGTCTACATTATACTTGGGTTGTGTGTTTGCTTTCCTGACATAACAAATCCCCCATGTTTTTCTTTCATTGAATGTCTTGTCATAGCTATGGCAGCAGTCTGTGGTATGCGTTTATACTGCCGGTACTGGAGTCAATGATTGCCCACACCTTCAGACAGCTGTTTGGACACAAGGTGTGTATGTCATTCTTGATAGGTTCATAGGTTATAGGTTCATAGGTTGGTACTGAGCTATCTGCCCGAAGGCATATATTAGCCCAGCCACGTTGTGTGATATTCACCGCCCCTTTAGTAGTTCCCTAGACCCTTGTACTAGCAGCTAGTACCCTTGGCCCCTATCTAGTAGTGCTGTTGGTGTGATCCCCGGTGTGAACTTTCTGTTACCCATCCACTCATCAAGGTTCCTCTTAGATCGGGACCCTGTTCCATAGTAAGGGAAGTCTATGCGAAGGGAATCTATCCCTCCAGCATGTTCTATTCATTGTTGTGTTGAGGTTTATATCCATAGAGCGTGTAGCTCGAGTAGATTTGGTTTTGCTAAGATGGAGCATGTACAACAATTCTGGGTTGGACATGGCTCTGTACGTTATGTGATGTCTGTGACTTAAATAATGGACAGGAAAGAGCATAGCAGACAGCCCTGGTGTATGAACCTGATAAATGGACCTGACAAATAGGTCACTTCACACATTTCAACAAATTTAGATGCCACTTCTGTGATCCACTGGTCTACCCACTTGCTGATATATGTGTTTATGGCCACATCTGACAGCGCTGAGTGAATACCTCAGTGTGAATTTGTGTCAAATGCCTCAGCCTGGTCAAGTTCCACAGGATGATAGTGTTGTCATCATGCATGCCCTTGATGACCTCTTTGAGGACATCTAACAGATGTAACAGACTTGGATGTAGCATTAACAACTCACACAGGTCTGTTGCACACAGCTGGGATATTACTAGTCTCCATTTAGAAAAGGTCCATGATTACATGTTGGTCTACCTCACAGATGAGGAGAGTCAGGATGTGTCTATACATACATGCATCAGGTGCTGTCCCCCCAACTCAGATGGATGCATGTTGATGTACACCCTTCTATGAGAACATAGTCAGTGTGGAGGGTGTGTTGAAGGTGTATGTAATGAGTCACACTATAGGTGCACTGTGATGTTCTCACAGCCCATTGATTCTGTGTGATAGGCCTGGATGAAGGTAAGAAAGTGTGTACTGCATATCTTGATTTAGTCTAGGGTTTAGACACAATCCCCCACATAGATATCATTGAGAAACTCTCCCAGCTAGGGATTAACCCTTACGTCATTAGATGGTAACCAACTGGCTCATTGACAGAACACATACTGTGAAAGATGGTGAATCAACCTGTACCAGTAGAGCTGTCACCAGTGGCATACCCTATGGATCTGTCCTTGGTCCTTTACTGTTTGTAATGTATTTTTCAATAGTCCAGGCTAACGTATAAGACCTTTGGTTTACCAAGTTTGTTGATTCTTGCATATCGGGTGCAATCATTGAGTCCACCAATGATGGTAACATTCTACAGAAGGGGCTAACACAGACAAATGATTGGTGCAGAAGCCACATGGTCTACAAATAAATCCAAAAATATGTGTTTATTTTGGTCTTCAGCAAAGTGGAATTTCCTGCTAATTACAGCATTGACAGCACAACCTATGCTGAAACCCAGTGGTGTAAGACCTGGGAACACACATAGCAATCTAAACATCAACCAACAAGTGTCTACAGTGGTATGGAAAGGCTATGTTGATGCACCTCATAAGTCAGGCCATCGTATTCAGATCTAAAGATTGTATAACAGCACTGCATTTGAATGTCATCAGAATGCTAATAGAGTATAATGCCCTCTTTTGCATGTACCTCACCAGACATCTGCAGCAGCCGGAAAGACCACAGGGGTTTCTCACCAAGAAAATACAGGGCCTACAAACCATGCCATGACACGTGGATAGACTGAAAGCCATGTCACTGTAATCTGTATCATATAGGATGAGGTGACTTATGCCTGGCCTCCAGGCCAGTCTCTGACTCTGCCCCGGTATGAATACTGCACATCCATAAATCATCTATAGCGGATGACATCAGCAGAGTCTGGTGAGAACAAAAATGCTAATAACAGTGTCTCACATGCTGGTGTAAAATGCACTCTGTAACGACAAGCAAGGGCACAAAAACACACACAAACCCCAGTTGACAGAACCCCTACCTAAATACACCAATTAGAGAATCCTGCATTTAAGGTAAATGCCACAGCTCAAGTTTGACTTCAAGAGTGTCAGACAACACTTTATAGCAGATGACATCATCAGACTCTGGTGAGGAGAAAATGCTAATAGCAGTGTCTCACATGCTGGTGTAAAATAAACTCTATAATGTCAAGCAAGGACAGAAACACACCCTAGTTGACTGCAGTGAGAACAGAACCCCTATGTATCTAAATACTCTAACTAGAGAACTCTGTATTTAAGGCAAGCACCATAGCTGAAGTCTGAATTAGAGAGTACCAGACAACACTTTATAGCAGATAACATCAGCATAGTCTGGTGATTGAAAAATACTAATAGCAGTGTCCCACAAGCTGGTGTAAAAAGCACACTGTAATGTCATGCAAGGGCACACACACACACACACACACACACACACACACACACACACACACACACACACACACACACACACACACACACACACACACACACACACTCCAGTTGACTGCAGTGAGAACAGAAACCTACCTATCTAGGTACACACACTAGAGAACACAGTACTTTAAGCAAGCACCACAGCACAAATCTGACTCTTACAAGGCTGCAGAACAACTTATGTAGGACGAAATAAGCACCAGATGTTAGAGAGAAGATGTTGGGAGGCCTGCATGAAATGGATGTGTAGGCCTGTCCAAGTGTTAAAATACTGTCAGTGTGCATAAAATTGGAGTGCTAACTGTCAGATACACACTAATGCTCTTCTGGCTAGATAGATACACACACACACACACACACACACACACACACACACACACACCTGACTGCAGTGAGAACAGAACCCCAACCTACCTAAGTACACAGACTAGAGAACACAGTACTTTAAGCAAGTGCGACAGCACAAATATGACTATTTCTAGGCTGCAGGGCAACTTATGGTGGATGACATCACACTGGATGTTGGAAACCTACTTGAAATGGATGTGTAGGCATATGCAACTGTCAAGATAGTTCAAGTTCTGCATGTTACCAGATTGATGAGTGTGGAATGAGTACTATTTGGTGGTTGTGTTCCAATGTGCAGGTGTAGTTTAAGAGACAGCTTTGCAAACTATATGCAAACAGGTATCTACATTACTACAAGTATTTGAAAATCTGAAGGTGTATTGTCATTCTAAAGATGTGCATGGTATATCACAAAACATTTCTTATTAATTTATGTAGTGCGGCCGATATATTTCTGAACAACTACTGAGAGACCAATGTTGCAGTGCATGGGGGGAGGTAACCCATGGCTGCATTGCAAATATCTTACCTATTCTTAGATAGAGCCTTCATTTTGTTATGTTTCCACTCTGATGAACCTCCTGCATATCCACAAAACAAACAGTACCAGAATTATCCATTCTAAAGACTTAAACCTTGCCTGTGATATAAATAGGAACTGCTGGAGAGATAGGTATTTATCACAGAGACTACCCTGTCTATGGACCAGGCTCCCCATCCATGTGAATCAGAGTTCCTTCCTAATACAATTCAACTGCAACTTGGACAATTAGATGGGAAACCAGAAATTCATCCTTGGTTTGGCATCTATGTCTCTGTTGCAAACAGGCAACCTGTAAATGGTCCATCTCCCAGGCCCATGCTTACACTTATCAAGGGTATCAGAACTCATCAGAGATTTGGGATGCATGGCTAAGCTTAAAAAGGCCCTTGTGGTTGTTAGTTTAGTAAACATCTATGAACCTATATGTAATTTCATGCCATGAAGATTAAATGGGCAGTAAACATAACTAATAAATGTTAATATTTAGCTTGAATAGTGCAACAGTGAGTAGCGGGTTTGCCCAATGTCTGGCAAAGTGTTTGCATATGCAAGAATACACATTTCTACTGCTTTTCCTGTCATGGTTAAGCAGTGTGCAAATATGAGACTCATTGCTAAAATTATGAGAGTTAGTATTGAGTGCATGAAAAAGAGTTGTTGCTTAGCTGACTTTGTGGCAGCAGGTGTAAATATATTGACACATTTCTTTTTGAGCCCAGATGATACTGGGTTCGAATCCATGTGTATGTAATACTTTTAAATAAGTAATGATAATGCAATGAAATTATGTGTATACTACGTTCACCTTATGTTACTATGTTTTACTTTAGAGCAATGTGTTTAAGTGGCAGTGCATGGAGGTAAACTGCACCACAGAAGAGCTGTTTGGCATCGCTTAGCATTGGTGCACATTGCCCGACTCCATGCAAACGCAGAGGCCAAAAAGTGAAGGGCTTCATTGCTTTTTTGGTACTTATGTGTGTTGTGTGTGATTCTATTTTTGACAGGATTACAGGTGTTAAAATGGGGTGGATAGGAAAGGTAAAATGGGGAGCAAGCATGAGAAAGAACAAAAGAAAAGAAATACAGGAATGTGCAGGATAGAGGTAGGAAAGAACCATAGTTATCTATTTCTTTAATAGTGTAAACTTAAAGTATGTATAGAATATTAGATGAATTTGAACTGTCACCTCCACAAAGTAAGGTGACAACACAATCATGTTGTATAGCCAATTGGACCAAATCAGGTGTGTCAAGAAGACACGTGCGAAATGTAAAGCTATGTATGGGACAATATGTTTTTGTGAGACAGGTTTTCGTTTTTTTTAATTCAATAAGAGAGGAATGCTGGGTAAGGGATGTTGGTATTTCTGGTCAGGTACGTTGGGTAGGTGAGGAAGCAAATGCAAACAAACAAGACAAACAAGACAAGACACAGGGAAGGTGAGGGACACAAATGGTTGGGGGACAACATGATTGGGGTGAGGAAAGAAACAGCATAAGCTCATACCTGCCAAACATGGAGACAGTGAGAATCTAGTCCTTGTCCCCAGGACTGTCATCACTGTTCCCTTACTCCACTAGGTGCTAGAGTGCTTGACATCTTTTCCTCCTATGTACCATGAGGGAGAGCAGCCTCTCCATCTGGCTTAGGCGTATACCAATGGTGCAGTGCACAGCTCTACACACCAACTGTGGCATCTCCTGGTAGGTGATGAAATCCCCACCTCTGCCACTACTCCCGGAGGGTACCACAGCACCAGCTGCAGAGGCAATGCTACCTGAAGGTGCAAGTAGTGCAGGGGCAGCAGAGACAGTGCTGCCAGGTTGGGTCCCAGATGTGTTGGGCATTGGTGCTGGAGCTGGTGGAGTGGGGGCAGGCTGACTCCCTAGGGCTGGCCTACCTCATGGTGCTTTGAAGCATTTAGTGATCTGTTACAGATGGAGGACATGGAGACATTTTGATGACACATAATAGAAAATAAAAAAAGATAAATCTTGAGGTGGAAGAAAAAAAGAGATACAGTTAGCACCATCATATGTGACATACAGTACACTATCACAATTATACAACTATTTTATCTGAACTATTATATTTAAGTATATGTCCTATCAACTACAAACTATAATTATGGATTGCTTAAAGTAATACTTGCAATGTGCATATATTGCATATTTGCTTGGTCCAAGTGTATTGATTACAGTTAACAGCAGGGCATTTATGCCACTTGTATAAAGTTTAATATATGTAATATTATGAAGGAAATGCAGTATTATATAATTGCTGCATGTGATATTTGAACCCACAACCTTTGACTATAGTCTTACACTTGACTCCTAAAGTTGGATTGTGCTACAGACTGGTGCATGCATACTTGGTTTTACAGTTAAGATATGCAGGCTCACTTTGCTACTACTGTATAGAATACAAAATCATTAACTTTTAAAGCTGCAGTAATACTTCTGCTGTGCTGCACCCATACCACTTGCTTCCCTCAGTCTCTCCAGACATTCAGCATGAGCCTGCCGATTAAACTCTATTTCAGCATTAGCTGTGAAAAGAAAAGAACAGAAGAGTATTATGCACACCAGTCTTGCCTATATTTACCTTTAGATGTATTAAAAATTCTCTTTATTAGCATGCTTACACAATTGTGAGATGTTGCCAGTTTGAAATTCAGTCAGTCCTTGGTTGAACGTATCTCTCTTGCACATTTGTAGGTCATTGAAGTGGTGCCTACACTGTTCTTAAGTGCATGTGATGCCAGTCGCACTGGATGCAGCCTTAGCCATACTACTCTAAGCCTCAGATTTGTACTAGTAGCCAGAATAGTCCCCCTTCAGAAGCCTTTGGGTATGGTAAATATCCTGGACCCCTGAATATCCCACCTCTGCACCCTAAACTGGGCACCTTCCCCTCTAAACCCAGACATATCTAATACCAAAAGTAGAGGAATGGCATATGATGATTTCCTGCCAATTACTGTTATTGTGTTTACTGATAGTTCGCAAACCCAAGAAACAATGGCAATTGCATTAGCATGATGTTAAGTTGAGAGCAATTGTGCCAAGCAGGTAGGAAAGCAATTTTTGAAAATGGAAGGTTAATCTGACACTTAATATTAGTTTGAGGAGTGTCTGTTGCTGTAACTGTTAGGTGAGTTAACTTTGCAGAAATGCACTTGGGGCATAAATTCTATGACTTGATATATTTTTGTTTTGGTTTTATACACTAATAAAATTGATTTTTAAAGTTTGGCATTCAAACCTATGCATAAGGGACAAAACATTTTCTTTCACATTACTGATTTTCCTCCTTTGCAACAGAAGTGATTCTCAGACATAGTTATGAATCATTCGTAAATACATCTGACAGTTTGAGGCATTGACCATGTATGTGTGTGACCTGACAAGGTTCTTGCATATAGATTGATTTGCGCATGTGTCTTATTTAACTGTGAAGGCTTTCCAAGTCCAGATAACAGAATTATACTTACAGAAATATAGTAGACAGTATGCCCAAAGGTCATGCATCTGAAAACTCAATAAGGGTGTCTTATCCCTCATACATATAATTCATATAAGCTTCACCATCTAAGGTGTTATAAGTGGGACTGAATATAGAGTGAAATGGAACAACAGTCAAAATGTCTGGAATGTCCTGTATTAGAACCCAAGCCATGTGTATGTCAGCCCTACACTTACACATGTTGCCAAAAGAATCTTGAAATAACACTTGGATATTTTTCTGTTCATTGATATAAACTGGACTATTACAACAGTAAAAACATGTTGCACTTCCTGTATTAAAACCCTGGGCCATCTGTATTACACCCCACACTTACACCTGCTGCCACAGAAATAGTTAAATAACAGTTCTATAATTCCTATTTGTTCTTAAGTTTGGTGTGTTAACCGCTGCACAACAAGTTTTGAGGGCAAAATAATGGGGTGCCATGAATTTCTGAGTGGCCCCTTTAATTCCCAATTTTTTTATATTTATTTACAATGTTGTTATTACTGATGTCATCACGCATTGCCAGCATATCCCACAATGTCATCAACATGCAGGAACGTGCATGATGAGATCAGCTTCATGCAGTGCCTGACTACATGTCAGACTCAGAGATTGGGGCAGGTGGGAGTTTCAGACCATCCATGGGTGGTGATGTACTGACACTGCTAGTAATTGTGAGTACTCTGGAAGGGAAAAGTACGTTCTCGGCTTTTCATAAATTAACTTAAAAAAAATTGTTTACAGAAGGAGTAAACTCCAAATCATTTTATTAAATCATTTTATTAAACCACTTCCACAGTAAAAAGTAAAAGCGCTTTCGTCCCAAATATGTGCTTACAAGGAACTTCATCAGCTGCAATAAAACCAATGCCTGGAAGTAACTTAAATATATTCAAAGAACATGACATCATATCCCTCTAGATCAGTATCCAATAATACTACCCCTTCGAAGACACACACCTGCCATGTAACACACTAGTATAAGTTACAAATTTCTAATACAGTATATTCAATTTAAAAGTCAATTCTGTTCTATAAAAATGAACAACACATATGATCTTATTAAATTATTCTTATCTTATTAAATTGTAGAATTACAGTTCCGCATG
The DNA here is from genome assembly GCF_019279795.1 of Protopterus annectens. Lineage (NCBI taxonomy): Eukaryota > Metazoa > Chordata > Ceratodontiformes > Protopteridae > Protopterus > Protopterus annectens. Next base: position 46,751,819 of record NC_056732.1, on the reverse strand, counting down.
CGGAGTTTAGGAATCAGAATTATGAAGCTTGATAAGGGGGGTGGTGTTGTCATTATGAACAGGGATGATTATAACAAGAAAATGAAGGATATTTTAGACACACCCACTTATATCCATAGTTCTCGTAAAGAGATGAATGGTGCACATAGGGTAATCAAAAGATTCCTGCAAGACCTTTTCACTGATGGATTCATTTCAATTGATGAACTACAGTTCTTGTCAGTTGAATTTCCAGTCACACCAGTCATTTTTGGAATACCAAAAATCCATAAGGATATACACCAACCCCCCATGCATCCCATTGTGGACACTAGAGGCTCAATAACCCACCTTTTGTCTAAGTTTCTAGATATACAATTGAAAAAATACATTGTTGAGGAACTATACTTGTGTGTTGATGTTTGGGATTTTCTTAAGAAGATGGATCAAGTCACTTTTGATAGTACATTCTTGTTCATAACCATGGACGTTAAAGACCTATACACCATTATCCCGCTTGAGTTGGGTGAGTTGTTGTTTTTGTGACTACATTCTAAAGGGATCCCACAGGATAGGATAAACATGTACAAACAGCTTTTAGATATGGTTCTTAAAAACAACTTTATATTATTTGAGAAGGAATATTATCTCCAAACCCAAGGTGTTGCGATGGGTTCAGCTTGTGAGGTCTATATGCAAACATAGTGACGGTAGAATGGGAAAGAAGATTTTTAATGAATTCCCGTTTTTCCGAGATTTATCGTAAGGAAACATATTCAAATAGTTTCTTGCATTTTGATAGTTGCCATCCCCTTCCACAAAAACAGGCGGTGATTAAAGGTCAGTTTGTGAGAGCAGCCCGCATGCTCACTCTATCGGAGAGTTTCATTAATGAATGTGAAAAACTGAGAGATATGTTCTCTAAAAGAGGATACCCAAATGATCTTCTGGGTGAGATCATGGGTGAAGTTATTATTAAAAGACAAAACAGGCATTTTTTACCCATTTTAGGTGCTAAAAACCACACTAAGGGGTCTAATAGTACTACAGACACAGATATGAACACCACAACCCATCTTTTAGATAACACCAGTTTGACACCCAATACTCCCACAATTACCATAGAGAGGTTATGCATTTCAAGTCTAGTTCCTTGACCACATTTTCCAGTGATTCTTATTCATTAAAAACATTCTTGAAAAAAATGGATTTTATTGAGTGGTAATAGATACAGAAAGATAATATGTAGGCAAGAGACCAATTTGTGTGTTTAGGAAGGGGTTTAATTTAAAAAACCTAAGCGGGCCCAATCTGGATTAGGGTATATGTGCAAATGTGGGGCTTGTAAGTTTTGCCCTTACATCTTAGAGGTTAATGAAGTAATTGTGAATGATGTGAGGTTGAAAATACAAGGTAGATACTGTTGTAACACTGAAAGGGTTGTTTACTGTGCTTTGTGTTGTAACTGCCCATGCTTTTACATAGGGAAGACCGAACATAAATTTAAAAATAGGATAGGTGAGCACTTAAGGAATATTAGGGACGGTTAGGAGTTCAATGCACTGGCTAAAGACATCATGCTAAATTCAGGACATATCTTTAGGTTTGTCATTCTAGAAACCATATGTCCATCTGAAAGAGGGGGAGCTTGGTGGTATAGTTTGGAAAAAGTAGAATTGTGTTGACAATTACACCTGAATTCTCTATACTGGCCAAGCTTGAATGAAAGTATTTCCATAAACAGTCTTTTAAAACTGAAAGCCCTTAAAAGATAAATTCATAAGTTTAGATATTTTAACATGGTTTTACACATAAGTATACATATTAACACATATATATGTTTATTAGTATTTTTATATTTTTGTTTTAATAAGATTATATGTGTTGTTCATTGTTAAAGAACAGTTTTGACTTTTAAATTGAATATACTGTATTAGAAATTTGTAACTTATATTAGTGTGTTACATGGCAGGTGTGTGTCTTCGAAGGGGTAGTATTATTGGATACTGATCTAGAGGGATATGATGTCATGTTCTTTGAATATATTTAAGTTACTTCCAGGCATTGGTTTTGTTGTATCTGATGAAGTTCCTTGTAAGCACATATTTGGGACGGAAGCGGTTATACTTTTTACTCTGCAAGTGCTTTAATAAAATGATTTAATAAAACAATTTGGATTTTACTCCTTCTGTGAACAGTTTTTGCATTTTTGTGGTTTAGTATGTTATCTTTGGATAACTTAAAAAAAAATTAACTGTAGTCGTTCCATATGACAAATTGATGTGCCCTAACTAACTGCAACTAACTCCGGAGCTACCTGCAGTCGTCTCGGGTCTCCCAACCATTAGTGACCTCAGATAAGTCACAGAGCTACAGGCAGCAACACCCCTCACACTTCAGTTGGGGCAGCTGTAGCACGGAATGGGAAATGAGGGTTTGATTTGAGGTTTATCCCATTTTAGCACTGAGGAACATGCATCAGATGATGAGAAAGATGAGGAGGAAAAGGGGGAGGTCATTAAACAGCTGGCTAACCTGGTCTGAGCATTATGAACCTCGGAGTATACACCACAGCATAGCAGAGTTTAAGGTAGGGTTATGGAACTTGGGTAGAGTTCCTGGTAGGAAACAATGCTGATACAGTAACAGAGCAAGGCAAATTTGTTTTTTGTGACCTCCTTTGATTTCATCATTCATGACTTCTTTGTTATTAGTGAGCTGGAGTAAAATTTGAATATATGCTGGTGTTGATTATATAGCTGTTTTGTGTGAATAGCTGAATAATGCACAATTTATAGGTTTTTGAGTTTTGGCATAATTGCAGCACTGATTACCATTATGGATTGCATTTGTATACTGCATCTACTGCCTTTTTTATAGTCACACTGTGTTATAATAGTTTTGGCAACATTACAACTCTAATTGTCTTTGTGTTTTGTTTACATAGTGTTTCCTATGCTTTTTTGTTTCACAATATGTTAGTTTTAAAGTGTCAGTACTGCACCAATTTGTACTATGCTAATGCATTCTTGATTTCACTGTGTGTTCTTGCATACCTCTCAATCTCTGTTGTGTTTTCCACCCTCCTACCAATAATTATTCACAATTGTTATCCATTAGCAACAAACACTGAGGGAGTGTCTGCCCTATGTTTACATCTGCTACACGGAGCAATGTATTTGGTAATTAACAATTCTTATGAGTTCACTCCTCATTTGCATCTTCACCGTGCTCACAGCCCTGAATCTACACTTTAAAAAAGGAACCATGTAGCTAGGGAACCTGAAGGTGAGGAGACTTGTTTATGCAGATAACACAGAAAATTATACAACTTTGGGATATATCTGCACAGAAGACTACTGACCTTGAGAAGGTATGCTTGCATTTCAGTTATATACTGCATATGCTGAAATGTCATTAAGATAAATCTGTTAATATATATTTGTATTAGCAAATGCCCCTTTTATCTTTATGCATTTCTTAGAAGTATACTAATGACATAGGCATTTTTGTCAGGACATTTCACTTTCTCAGATGCACAGCCTTATTAACTGTCATCACAACTACTAATGTTACAACTGTTTTTTTTTTCCTGTGTACAGTCTTCTATTGCTATTTCTGTGCAATGGTAAATGTCCTATATTGTCAATGACAGAGGGGAGTTAGCCTTTCTTATCTGCCTATGCCCACAGCAGCTGCTGGTTCCCCCTCTGATTCCTCACCTGTGTGTGGCTGTGGTGACCTTGCCATTGGTGTTGGGATGTGTGCCCCTTCCCCTTGCTGATGATGGCGCAGTGGTGCAATGGCAGTGTTGTTGCCTCACAGCAAGAGGTTCTCCGGTTCGAATCTCAGCTGGAGTGCCTTCTGTGTGGAGTCTACATGTCCTCCCTGCATTCATGTGGGTTTCCTCCGGGTGCTCCAGTTTCCTCCCATGTCACAAAGACATGCATCTGGAGCATTTCTGCCTGGGCCTCCTCTGAAAATTGGCTTCATTCCAAGTCAGACTTTCCTGGTTAATAAATGTTAAATAAATAAATAAAATAAAAAATGTTGTTGATCCTGCTTAAGCTGCTTTCTCAGGATGATGTTGTGTAGCATGGCACAGATGGTGAATATTTCAGTACATGTACATGGAATGTACTGCAGAGCTCCCCCAGATGTATCTGTGCACTGGAACTGTGACTTAGCAGCCCAAACAGATGTTCTATGGTATTTCTGTTTTGAACATCTGCCTCATTATGGCATTCTTCATTGGGTGGTGTGTGCATTTCTGATGGGCATTATCAGCCATGGTTCCAGTCCATAGCCTGCATTCCTCAGTAAATGACCCTGTGGGATGTCCCCCCTAGTAAACATCTGGTACAGTTGGGAGGTGTGCCAGATTTGTGAGCCGTGGTAACTGCCTGGGTTGTCAGCACACACTTACAAGATGATTCCCTTGGTATTACACATGACTTGGCAGTTAACAGAGTGGAATCCCTTCCTATTTATGCAGAGCCTTCCCATTCCTGTGCGGTGCCTTAATTCCTATATGTGTATAATCTATGGCACCCAGTACTTCAGGGTAGTGTGCTACAGGGTAGAACTCCTGCATATTTGTGGCCCTGTCCTCAGGAGTACAGAGAAAATATATGTGGTCACTGGCATGCTGAAGCATAGCATTCAAGAATTGATGGAAGATCCTGGATGCTGATGCCTGTGTCACCCCTAACATGTCCACTGTTTGTCTCTGAAACATTTCTGTAGATAAAAATCTAAGGGTTACACTTACCTTTGTCTCTACTGGTATGGGTTCCCCTCGGTTTGTCCTGACTCTGAGTTGAGGACGACAGAGGTTGCAGAGTTCCTGTAGTATGTCTCTATCCAGCCTGTAGCACTCTAAAAGTTTTATGAAATGCAGATTGTGATAAGTTAAATGAGGTCTGAAAACTCTTTTCCTTCTTGGGCATGGTATATTAGCAGTAGCAGCATAGACTTCAGCCTGTTGCACATACACATGAATTAAAGCAACTGCAACCCCTAACATTGTTTCTGTGTTAACTCCTTTCCTTGGCTGTATTCCAATAGGTTTTGTAATTTGCAAGGAAAACCAGCACATGGCTGCTTTATAGCTTGTTGAATAGCTCCTCCATTTTGGATTGGTTGATTAGCATGCAGTTCAGCTGCTTATGCTGTAATTAGTATATCATTGTGTTCACCTTGTTTGTGCGGCTCTACACACTGTGTACCACTGCTTACTGAGTCCAAAACAGTGCCTATCGTGTGTGCATTGGAATGGACCATGTAGGTTTTATTGAATCTGGCCAAAGGACTTCCTTAATTTAATGAAGGACACAAATGTGTAATGATGGAGTTTCATGGTAACTGGTCGTAATGCTAAAAAACAAGGTTTAATGCACCTTTAAGTTCTATGTACAAGACTGACATTAGCAAAGTAAAACTCTGTTTACATGAAATAGCCAAGAATATTAAAGACTTCTATTCACAATCAGAATGAGGACAGTTATAGACTTTGTTAATTATAAAAAAAAATAATAAAAAAAAAGCACCAAACCAGGCATGTCCAAGGGTCAGCTTCTGGTGATTTCTCCTGTCCACCTGGTGAATCTCTGGGCATACTGGGGCAATACAGCAATTGCCTCATGTACACAGGCAACCCTCTCCTCCTGCCACCCAACACTACAACCTGTGAGAGATGCACTTACATAGCCAAACTGAAAGCAAAGCTCTCTAAACCCAAGATTGTGCTAGACAGTCAAGAGGAGAAGGTTAACACCCACACTACACCTCAAGGCAACCCATAGCCCTTCTAAACCCACACCACCAACACCCACATATAGCAACACTAAATCCATGTATGTGGAGGCCCTTAACTGTAACCTGCCCAAGCAACAAGGACCTCTGAAGCTGAAATGCAAACAAACACCAATAACAACCAAAGTGTCACATAGCTCACAACACCAGTGTGCCACCCAGCAACAGCCCCTAAGGCAAGACAACGTACCTAACACTTTAGTCATAGGTGACTCTATAGTCCGGCACACTGATGTCCCACTCACCAGGTTGAACAAGGAGAAAATTACAGTCAGCTGCCTGTCAGGTGCCAGGATCCGCCACATAACACATTCACTCAAGTCACTCCACAACAAGTACAAATATGACTCTGTCATTGTCTATGTTGGAGCGAATGACTTGAGATGTACCTCCCTGGACTACATGAAAAGAGACATGGCAGAGCTCTCGGATCATGTTGCCCAGGCAGGTATGACCCTAGCCCTGAGTAGCATCCTGCCTTCACCCAGAATGATACCACAATATTTGATACCACAATATAAGGACAAAATGATTGACTTCAACAATTGGCTAAGCTTCTGGTGTCATTCAAAGGGGATCCAGTATCTGTCTGCCTGGGACGACATGATCGACAGACCATGATGCTTTGCCAGAGATGGTCTGCACCTGTCGCCCCTGGGATTCAGGTTACTGGCTAAGGCTCTTGCCACCCCATAGTGCTTTTTTTAGGCAAAGTTCAAAGGACAAAACCACCACTGTAACAGGTACAAGCATGCAAAATCTGAAGGTAATGCTACTCAATACTAGAAGTCTAAACCTCAAAATGCACTCTCTCGAGGCACTCCTAAAAATGGAGAACATTGATATCTGTGCAGTAACTGAGACCTGGTTCAAGGCTCCAGAGAGCACCCCTGCAATACCAGGCTACAACTCTTACTACACTTTTCGGCCACCAAACCAAGACCGAAACATTAAAGGTGGAGGAGTGTCCATATTCACCAAGGATATTCACACCAACAGGCTAGTTGCCCAACACAATGCATCTGAAATTCTCCAGGTGCAACTAACACTAGGTAAGACTGCAATCCAAATTGTAACTTGCTACAGATCCCCCATCATGCCCCAAGATTCTCATTACACCTTTCTAAACATACTGGAAAATATTAAGATAGAACCAAACACCCTAATACTAGGTGATTTTAACTACCCTGCCATTAACTGGGAAAACTACTCATGTACCAACACCTTTGCCCAACAGTTCTTGGAATTCATAAATTCCAATGCCCTGGATCAAATAATCCATAGTCCCACCAGGGGCTCTGATACCCTAGACCTGGTCATTACCAACATGGGAAATCGATGTTCCACACCTATGGTCACCCCCTCGTTAGTCAGGTCTGACCATAAGCTAATCACCCTTAACATCCACATCCCACCCCCACCCCCCAGTAAGGAAACTCCATAAAAAACTTCTCCAAAGCCAACTTCATGCTACTCAAGTCAGAAGTGACAAACTTCATGACACCCATGCAGACGGGAACTGAAAGTTCGACTCTTGAATCCTACACTAAGGCACTGTACGAGCACATCCACTCATGCATGAATCGTGCCATCCAAATAGAACCAGGATGCTCTCCTCCAAAAAAAGGAAGCCAATCTGGTGGTCTCCTACCATAAACAAACTTTACAACAAAAGGAAGAAACTGTTGCAGAAAAGAGAAAAATCCCAGGATGCAAAACACTCCCTTACCAGCCTCAGTAAGAAACTGAGATCCCTCATAAAATCCTCTAAAGCTAGTTATGAAAATAAAATTGCCAAATATTCCAAAGACAACCACAAGGCATTTTATAACTATGTCAATAATCTAAATGGCAATGCTCAGATCTGCTCTGAGCTAAAACAGAATGGCATTAAATATACTGATCCCAAGGATATTGCCAATATCCTGGCAGATCGATTAAGTGCCAACTTCACCCCCCTCTCACCCCTAAATGGCCCATCTCAATACCGGAAGATTGCCAAATTCCGGTAATAACGGCCACACAGGTAAAAAAACGCACTCTCCAAAGCTAAGAATACAGCATCCATGGGAACAGATGACATCCCAGGCTGTGTACTACATGAACTACAATATGAACTGGCACCTCACCTAAGTGTCATGTTTAATCATAGCCTCACCTCAGGTTTCATGCCCACTGAGTGGTGCAGAGCTACAGTTATCCCACTCCACAAGGGGGGATCCACCTTGGATCCCAGAAACTACTGTTCCATCAGTCTGATGAGCCTTATCTGCAAGGCCATGGAGTGTATTATCATGGAACGTATAAGCAAAGATATTGGCAACCTTCAAACACTAGACCCCACCCAGTGTGGGTTCGTGAAGGGCCGATCTTGTCTCTTGAACCTGATTGACTTCTTCGAATAAGTCTCCAGAGCTGTGGACAAGGGTAAGGTGGTCCACACAGCCTATCTGGACCTTGCCAAGGCCTTTGACACCATCCACCACTCTGGAATCATAGATAAACTTACTAAGCTGGGCATTAATCTCTACATCACCCAATGGGTTGCCAACTTGCTTACTGACAGAACCCACACAGTAAAAGTAGCCGACTCCAAATCCAGCTCCAGACAAGTAACAAGTGGAGTACCTCAGGGTTCAGTCCTGGGACCGCTCTTGTTTGGCATCTACTTCTCTGAAGTACTGGCCAACACTAAGGGACTCTGGCTAACAAAGTTCGCAGATGACTGCAAACTGGGAGCCATTATTGAATCCCCAAATTATGTGGATACTCTACAAAAGGGCCTTACAGAAACAGATGCTTGGTGCCATAGCCATGAGCTCAAACTCAATGCCAAAAAATGATGTTATCCCCTTTGGGAAAAAACATGTACCCATGAATTACCACATATGTGACAGTACACTAAACACCGAAAGTGTGATAAGAGACTTAGGAACACAGGTGGACAGCGGTCTCACCTTCGATAACCACATCGCCACAACAGTCAGGAAATCCTTCTATGTGACACACCTCATCACAAAGGGCTTTTCATCCAGAAAAAAGGAGGTCATTGTCCCACTGTACTCATCCCTCATTAGACCCATTATAGAATACAACGCCCCATTTGGTATGTACCTCTCAAGACATCTGCAACAACTGGAAAGGCCGCAGAAACACCTCACTAAAAGAATCACAGGCCTAAAGCAGATGCCCTAAGCTGACCGCCTTAAAAAACTCCAGCTATACTCTGTCGCATATCGTCTACTCAGAGGCAATCTCTGCTTAACATACAAGGCCATGTCAAACCCAGAGCTGTTGGATATGCTACACTTAAAGAAATCCCAATCCCTCAGAGCCGCAAGCTCCAGGGATCTAAACCTTGTCATCACAATAAACAAAACATGCTGGAGGGATAGGTTCCTGACCCAGAGACTCCCCAGACTCTGGAATAGACTGCCCATACATGTCAAGCAGAGTGCCTCTTTGGCCCTCTTCAAAAGGAACCTTGACGATTGGATGGGAGAAAGGATCACGTCAGTCACCCTGCTAGACAGGGGTCCAGGGAAGTAAATAGTGTGGGAAGAAATAGCCAGGGAATTGTTATGGTGAGGCTTGTATAGGCCCTAGGACTGATAGCCTAGTACCAACCTATGAACCTATGAACACATAATAATAAGATGCTTGGAACTGTGAACTGTTAATAGCCTTATGACCACCTTTACAATCTTCAATAACCAGCTTTGTAGTTTGTTTGCCTACATGCTGCTGTCTTCCAGATAGTTACTCCTATTACTTCTGGTCATGACTGTGTCAGTCGAGTATAGGTTGAATTTTTTTTTTTTTAATTGGATCTTGTTATTCCTGGAATATTTGTTTGTGAGGAATGAATATCTCAGCGTTAACAATACAGATGGCCTTATAACAGTTCTGCTTTCTGAAATTTCACTCAAAAAATATGTTTATTTCATCACATGATGTGCTACATGAATGAATCAGAATTGTTCTAAGTATACAGGGATGTATTTATTTGGACTTGTTTACCAGAGTAGGTCACTCAGCAGTTCTGACCACTTTCAGTCTCAGCCAGGGTCAAAAACTGACCAAACCTACAAAACAGACAAAAGTGCAGTAACGCTTGATTAAAGGAACTAAACCTTCATCAACAGATAAATAAGACATGTTGGCATGATAGATTCATATCCCAATGTATCCCTCACCTCTGAAACAAACTTCCTCTACATGGCAAGCAGAATAGCACCTTTCCCACCTTCCAGGTAAACCTAGATAACTGGATGGGCAGCCTCAAATTCTCTCCCTGTCTATAATGTCTTGCCTTCCTTGAGGCTAGAGGGAAATTTTGAACAGGGTTTTTTGGGCTTGGCTTGAAATGGTCTGTAGACCGATTGCTTAGTACTTTCCTATGAACCTATGATACATAAGTAAAAGTACAATAGTAAAATGGTAGAGCAATGCTTTGGAGACATAGTAAATCCAATCCATTAGTTTACAATACATACAAAAGTTTCAAAGCATTCGAGAAATTAGAATGAAATAAATTTGAGATCTGAAAAGGAGCAAAGGGATTCTAGTAGTTGAGTTAGTGTGGATAAGAGTTGAAGCAGACTTAAATGATGTGACCTGAAGGGTTAACAGACGTAGTCTGCCTAATTAAATGTGATTTTAGTAGAGAATAGAACTTGGAATAAGAGTACGGGTCTTTAATTTCAGGTGAGAGGGACTCCCACAGTTTGGGTCCAAGAACTATAAATGCAAGGTCAGAGATATGTAGCTTGGATCATGAGATTTGTGTTTTAGGGACTGAGTTTGTGTGTAGGGGTATATATATAACTATTTTTGAGGTAAGAGAAGGAAGAATATGCTCTTGTAGGAGTGTGAACAGTTGTGATCCTTGGAGCAGGTCTGCTGTTTGGCTAACTGGGAGTCAGTTTTTATTTTTTATTGTCATACAGTGGTGTTCATTTCTCAGTAAGCATGCAATAAATATAAATGTTGTATTTTAATTTCTTATAACCCAAAATGGCCTTCAAGGGCCTGAGTTACTGTTTTGATTTTGTTTTTTACAGTCTTTGCCTTTTCCTTGCAGTGCAGTTTCTGTTCCCTTTATATGTCTCATCCTAGATGTAATACAGGAATATTTCCTTTGGTTACATCCAGTGATAGTGTTGTAAATCACTGGTTTCTTATCCTCTTGAAACATGTCCGTTTTTTTTTTCATTCAATTACCCAGATTTGTGCTAATTGAATGGTTTAAAAAAGCTTTCACCAAGCAAACAAGCTGCATAAAAGATTTTTGTTAAGTAGTCAGATATGTAGTTTTTAAACAACTGACAGTCTTTCTGGACCTGGATAAATAAATGTTTGTCTTCAGACTAAGGAAATCATGAAAGAATGTTGTGGGTCGCCGCATCATTAGTAAATATGCATCTTCAAAAGGCTCTTATTACAGCTGTTGTGCCCAGTAGTGAATGACATCACCACTGGAGGTGCTGGTCATCCAACTGTACTTACGATTTCATGGACTCCACAACACTGACATTATTGTCTGGTACCACGTAGATAAGGACACTATCCAAGAAATTTTGGACATGGGTTGGCTTCTTCTGTAGATTCATGGGAGTTATTGAGTACCAATCCTGGTGGGTACTAATGTATGTATGGGTTTATATATATTAGCTGCAGGAACCTTTCAGCGACCTACTGGGGACACATTGGGAGTAACTGAGACATCAGCCCTAAGTATACTACATCAGTTTCTCAGAGCTATGCATTGGTATATGGGGGAGTATATGTCATTCCCATATATGACAGAGAAAAGAGATAATACCATGCATAGTTTCTGTGATACAACCCATTCCAGCAGCTCTGTTCATTCATGGCTGACACTTGTCACTTTAAAGAGACTGTAAGACTGGCAGCATTTTTTTGTTGTTGTTGTCAGATTGTTGCTAAATTATCTGCACTTATAGGGGTAAAAGCCACATTTTACTGGCCAAAATGAGAGTTCTCGCCAACTTTGCATAGCATTGCAGTCTCCTCAGTCTTCTCCGCTCTTGATGTAAAGACAACGGAAACTATCCATTTCAGAAAACATTTTATTATAGCCACTATATTTACACATACATCATGTTGCATTTATGTTACATTTTCATTTTGCTCCAGCAAATCTATCAGAATACAAACTGTGGGTGGTTTACTAACACTAATAACTACAGAAAATGATATGTCTAGCATAGGCCACACTGGCTCAGACAATTTCCTTTCTGAAACAACAGGAGATTTGAAAAGGCAAAACAAATGGTGGGTCCTTCATGATAAACAGCAGTGAAAATTAAAATGAAGAAAGTGAAGGTAAAGTGCGTCTGCAGGCTCGACAACAGGGCGAAAAATAAACTGAGACTAACGTTAACTGCGCTGCTGGTGGAGGTTTTCTTTAAGATAACAATGGCATTGTCTTGCTACAACCTTTGTCTAACAGCTTTTCTCCTTGATGACTGGAAAATTGCCTGCATGATCCTTGCTTTAGAAAGGAGATCCTATTCTTCTTTTGGCTTTTCCCGGTTAGGAGTCGCCACAGAGGATCACCTGTCTGCTCATGATTGGCAGTGGTGTTTTACAGTGTTGAGTTGCCAGCCCAGCACCCAACCTTCCACAGAAGACACACACATGCATGCACTCGTACCTACGGCCAATTTAGAGTGTCCAATCCACCTACAGCATGTCTTTGGGATGCGGGAGGAAACCGGAGCACCCGGAGGAAACCCATGCAACCACAGGGAGGGCATGCAGACTCCGCACAGTAGGCACCCCAGCCGAGAATTGAACCAGAGAACTTCTTGTTGTGAGGCAGCAATGCTAACCGCTGCACCACCGTGGCCACCCAGAAAGGAGATCCTATTAATAGTGAGAATTATAGAAATATGTATATACTACTGGTCTAAACTGCAAAATACCACAGAGTTGCATTGCTAGTCAAGTCCATGATTATTTTACAATATTTTTTTTCAGTAATCATACCAACATGATTCCTCAAGAAGCACTGCATAAACTTAATACCCTTCAGTTGCCTTCTCTTTTTGACTTTTCTCAGCCATCTCTGAGAATAATCTCTGTGATGCAGTCCTCAGAGACCTAACAATATCTTTAGCCAGTTTCAGAAAACTTTCCTACATTGTATTAACTGAATTTATGTGACAAGTGACCATGAAAATATTTATCATGGAAATGATTAATAATGACATAGGAAACCTCCAAACACTGGACCCAACCTATTTTGGTTTTGATAAAGGGCATGTCATGTCTACTTAACCTGGTGGACTTCTTTTAGAAGGTGACAAAAGCAATGGATGAGGGCAAAGAGTTCACATTGCTTACCTTGACCTGGCCAAGACATTTGATACAATACCCCACTCGGTATTGTTGATAAATTCAAGAAGTTATGCATAAACTCTAATGTCACCCGGTCGATAGCCAGCTGGCTCACAGACAGGATGCAGTAAGTTAGAACTGGGGAGTCCACCTTTACAAAGAGGCCAGTCACAAGTAGAGTCCCTCAGGGATCAGTCCTGAGACCTCTCCTTTTTAGCATTTACTTCTCTGAAGTCGAGGCCAGTGTCAAGGACCTTTGGCTGATCAAATTTGCAGATGATTGCAAATTAGAAGCAGTCATAGAATCCCCTGCCAACAGTAATGTACTCCAGGAAGGACTGGCACAGACAAATAACTTGTTTCAGAGCCATGGACTAAAACTAAATGCCAAGAAATGCATAACAGTATCCTTTGGAGAAACATCCAACACTGGTAATTAACATATTGACAACACACCTACAAGAGTCGATCCAGTATTCAGGGACCATGGAGACACACATAGGCAATAATTTAGCTTTGGTCCATCACGTGTCGACAGTAGTGGGGAAATCATTCTATGTTGTGCAACTTATAAACAAAGGTATGGCATCTAGGTCCTAGGAAGTCATTATTCTACTGTATTCAGCATTCATCAGACCTATCATTGAGTACAATGCCCCCTTTGGTGTGTACCAACCAGGCACATACAACAATTGGAACATCCACAGAACTTTCTCACTAAAAGAATACAAGGTGCAAGTAACATGTCCTATATAGACCACCTCAAAGCCCTATCCCTGTATTCTGTCTCCTACAGGCTGTTAAGAGGAGATCTATACCTGGCATACAAGGCATTGCTAGACCCTACCCTGATGGACCTTTTGCCTAACTACAAAACAAAACGCATCAGAATTTACCCATTTTAAAGACATAAACCTTGACTGTGATATAAATAGAACCTGCTGAAGAGACTGAGCCTTCTCTGGAACAGGCTCCCTGTCCATGTGAAACAGAGTTTCTCCCTAATCTAATTCAAGTTTAACTTGGACAAACTGGATGGGAAACAGGAAATTCATTCCTGGTTTGGCACCTATATCTCTAATGGACACAGGCAGTATGTAAATGGTTCATCTCCCAGGCCCCTGTTTACACTTTTCAAGGGCACCCAGACTTGTCAGAGATTTGGAATGGATGGCGAGCCTTAAAAAGGCCCTGCTGGTCATTAGCCGAGTACAGACCTATGAACCTATGAACGTAATGTGTGAAATTCAAGTAATTAGCAATATTATTTTAATGAGCATCTCGAGTTATGCTAATGAGGCAAAATAAAATGGAGGAGCAATTCATAAATGTGTAAATATCACACAGTGGGTTTGCCCAAAATGCGTTTCTGAACCTGGATAAATAAATGTTTGTCTTCAGACTAAGGAAATCATGAAAGAATGTTGTGGGTTGCTGCATCATTAGTAAATGTGTATCTTCAAAAGGCTGTTATTACAGCTGTTGTGCCCAGTAGTGAATTACATCACCCCTGGAGGTGCTGGTCATCCAACCATGCTTACGATTGCATGGACTCCACAAGACTAACATTATTATCTGGTACCATGTAGATAGGGACACTATCCAAGAAATTTTGGACATGGGTTGGCTTCTTCTGTAGACTCATGGGAGTTATTGAGTACAAATCCCGGTGGGTACTAATGTATGTATGGGTTTATATATATTAGCTACAGGACCCTTTCAGCGACCTACTGGGGACACAGTGGGGGAAACCTGAGGCTTCAGCCTTGAGTACACTACATCAGTTTCTCAGAGCCATGCCTTGGTATATGGGGGAGTATATGTCATTTCCATATATGACAGAGAAGAGAGACAATACCATGCATAGTTTCTGTGATATAGCCCATTTCTCTGAGGTACTGTGGGCCATAGACTGTACCCACATTGAAATAAAGACCCCACATGGTGAACTAAGAAGGAGGTATGTGAACTGTGCAAATGGTATCACTCCAATTCCCAGGTGGCCTATAATGCTCAGTGTATAATCTACACTGTGTGTTTGCAGGCTACCCAAGCAGTTATTATGACTTCCACATATGGCACACCTGTGACCTTTACCAACATTTTGTGAGAGGTAACTTTCCTAGGGCATCTTGGTAGTAATGTCAGATATACTCTGAAATCCTGGCTTCTGACATCCATAGGAAATCCACAAAATCAAAAAGAGAAGCGGTACAGCTGTGCCCAGTTACAAACAGGAAACATTACTGAGCATGTGTTTGGGCTGCTGAAAGCAGGCTTTCAGTGTCTGAATTAATCTGGTGGTGCCCGGCAGTATGACCCCGGCATGTGTGCAAAAATAGTGTCAGTGTATGCAGTGTTACGCAATATCATAGTTACAAAGCAGTTACAACAGAGCAGGCACTTGCAGGAGCACCAGTACACCAGCAATGGAGGCTGAGTCAGATGAGGAGGCAGTGGAGACGGAGTCAGATGAGTAGGCAGTGGAGACGAAGTCAGATGAGTAGGCAGTGGAGATGGAGTCAGATGAGGAGGCAGTGGAGACAGAGTCAGATGAGGAGGCAGTGGATATGGAGTCAGATGAGGAGGCAGTGGAGACGGAGTCAGATGAGGAGGCAGTGGAGACGGAGTTAGATAAGGAGGCAGTGGAGACGGATTCAGATGAGGAGGCAGTTAGATATGGAGTCAGATGAGGAGGCAGTTGGATATGGAGTTAGATGAGGAGTTAGTGGAGATGGAGTCAGATGAGGAGGCAGTGGAGACGGAGTCAGATGAGGAGGCAGTGAAGATGGAGTCAGATGAGGAGGCAGTGGAGACGGAGTCAGATGAGGAGGCAGTGCAGGGAATGATCATGACAGACTGCGGTGGGTTTAGTGCACTGTGGTACTGACAAAGAGGTGGCAGCTTGCATGTAGCTTCACAATGTGAATAAAGCACATATACTACAGTAAACGTGATGCATGCAAAACCAACACCAGACTACATGTATCCAGGCATGTGGGCCACAGTGTGCATCAGACATAGGTAACCCAAATAACAATGTACAAAAGGCAGGGGAGAGTTATCATTGTTTGCACAGATGGGCAAGGGAGCACATGTATGGATGTCTTTCATAGGAACATGCACGAGAGTGTTGAGGACAATGAAAGTAAAATGTGCGGTTTTGTCTATTGCTTTTTAGAGTGTGTTGGGGGCATTAACGTTAAAGGCTTTCTGAAGGGTCACTATCAATGGATGTGTGTGTGTGTGTGTGTGTGTGTGTGTGTGTGTGTGTGTGTGTGTGTGTGTGTGTGTGTGTGTGTGTGTGTGATATAAGGGGGTTGTGATGGTGTGACTGTGGGTCTGATGGGACACAGCCTCAGTGGGAGGTGCAGCACTGTGGCTTGCTGTACTGGACAGGTCCATGACATGCATGGCAGAGGTTTCAGCATCCCAGCATGCCCATGCCCATGACTGTGGCTCTACAAGAAGCTTGCACTGGTTGTACCACAACCCTGGACAGATGCTGGTGCGCTGCATGACCAGGAGTGACATCTGTTAGAAAATGCACCACTGATATGACTCCCACAGCCCTGGGGATGTCCTCACTTGGGTATAGACACTTCCACAATAGCTGGAGCTGTAGATGTGTTAGCTCTTTGGGAGTATAATTATCTAAGTCATCCAAGGCCACAAAGCCTACCATCTTTGGAGGTAGCAGTGGACCAGCTTTGTGGATGGTACCTCACCAGGACAAGCTTGAAAGCATATGGCATGTTCTAGTATGCAAGTGAGTTTATCCAGGCAATCACACATAAGAGACATGCACTCCCACAGGTCATTTCACTTACCCTGCATCACACTCACTAACTCCCCCGTGGCTGCAGTGGCACTGGCCTGTCCCTTCATAATGGCCCTGCACATACATTGAGATGTGGCCACTGACACACTAGCCTCAGGTACAGGACAATAATCATGTCTCTACTGAGCACACTTACCTACCCCACTGTGTTTACCTCTCTGCCCATAGCTGCTTGGGAGTTTCTGAATGTATTTTCTAGTGAGAAGCATAATTCCCTGACTGATTATGCCCCCGGTAACCTGTCCTCCCTGTGTGGTTTGTGTCTCCTGGGTATCCGCAGGCATAGAGGTTGTGTAGGGGATGCAGTGGTCACATGTACTCCCTGACTGTATCAGCTCATCCCAGCCATCATTATCAGAGAGTACAGATCCTCCAACATCAAGTGGGAGCAGTTATATATTACTGATGGCAGATAAAGAATCACATGTAAATATACCAAAGCATAATATTCTATGTAAGTATGACCCCAGCACCAGAAGTATACATGAAACTGAGGTGTACAAATATTGGCATTAAAAAAGTAAACATTTTAGTTGCATACCTTGTGTAGATTGCTATGGAGGGAGACCCCGATGTTTGTCTACAACATAAATCAGACAGCTTTAATAATTTGGACAGTGACTATGGGGTTTAATGGACGTACAGGTAGTTGTATACGGAAAGAGGTCTACATACCTGGGGTATCGCCTGTAGATTGGTCTCTCCAGCTCTATCTTAACATTCAGCACTGGACTGTGGGACAATGTGGAGGTGCCACTTCCTCTGATTAAGGTCAGAAACTCCTCTGTCTTTATGAGGGGCAGTTCACTCAATGGCCCCCGCCCATTGACCTACCTTTTTATGCCAGATGTTTGTTCGGTGGCCCTTGTATAAACTATCTGATAACTATGATTGTGGCCACCAGTCTCATTAATCTCTGCCACCATATCTTGAAAGGCAAGGTCCTGGTAGGCCTAACCAGCAGCACATAGGCCAAAGGGCCGTCATTCATAGAGATGGAGGAGTTGAAGTAGTACTTCATTCTCTGCATCCAAGAGCTCTGGCTAATGTGTCGTCTTCTCATGAGAGTCCGTAGTGTGTTTCTCCTTCCCCTGTTGTTAGGCATCACTCTATAAGCATGGAAAAAAGTTGGGGTTTGGATTAATGGTTAAGGTGTTTACCTCAGAGACAGAAGGTACAGGGTTTGATTCTCACTTTTGGAAAGGAAATTGGTAAGGATTAAAATGGCCCTCAAGGACAGCTAGCCTAGTAATTACCTATAACATCCCTGTTTGTGAAAGGCCCTACCAGTCTCCCCTTTTCCATGTAGAATCCCTTTTGTGTCTCTGATAGTTATAGATTGCTATCCATACTCTTTAAGTAATGTCAGGCACATATTTTACTGAGCAAATATTCCCCACAATGCAATAAATATAACACTACAACTGACCGTGGTGACATGGCTGTTGTCTTTCTACATTGAAAAGATTTTTGCAAATGATGTATATGTGTAATGTATAAAACAGGCACATTTTCTCACTAAAACTGGTATGACAAGGCCAGTCAGAAAGTGCTGAACTGTACTTTGAGTACATGCTGATGGGTCTGTCTCCCATTATGCATGTCAATCCTTGAGTCTCCAAGAATGACCTTTATCCTTGCAGTCTCCTTCTCAACACACAAGTCCAAACAAAATTATTTCAAATTATGGCAACAAGTGCAATAGCAGTTAAAAGCAGACATACTTGACAAAATATACTTATAAAAAGTAGCTCTTAACTTGTACAAACAGAGCTGTACTTTCCATAACAATTCCTGTCAGGTACACCTGTTCCAGGTTTACAAGCCATTACAATGCAGGTCCCTCAGTAGAATCTGTGCCTCTTATATTATATTACATTATATTATATTATATTATATTATATTATATTATATTATATTATATTATATTATATTATATTATATTATGCAGATCACCTGGCTGGGCATATTGATTATGCTGATTATGGCTCACCTCATTATTTTTTTTAATTGTTCATTTTGTGCAACAAGAAAACCTGTTAAATATTGCACTCGGTTGTCCTCAATGCCATGTGTATGCCCAGGCCCTGCAGGCAGTAATGTGAATGCGAGGTCCATGCCACACCTGTAGGAGATTTTTGTAATTCCACATATGACCTTACATATGACAAGGTAAAAAAAAGTTTATTTAGGCAGTCCTGCAACAGTACGAAGTCCTAGAAACATTGTTAGAATTAGGGCGGGCTATGTACAAGGACCCAACGATATAAGTATGAACAGTGTTTGAACTCATAGAGGGGCTCCCAGTAGATGTGTTTCAGGTTTCAGTTTTGAGCCCACTGCTGTTCATACTGTTGATGGACTACATTAGCAAACAGGTCAGAAGGGACAGACTAACAAAGCTGCTGTATGCAGCAACACACTGCAGTGAGTAGGCAGCCACAGAGGAGGAGACTAGAGTGCGTAAGAGAGCAACAGGGTGAATATACTTGCTTCAGACTGAACAGCTTTTAATACTTAAAGTAATGTAAAAGTATTACATAAAGTAATATAGATTAATTTCCTAACAGCATCATCATCATCTTTCTGCTTTTCCCGTTAGGGGTCGCCACAGCGGATCATCTCTTTCCATTTCTTCCTATCCTCTGCATCTTGCTCTGTCATACCAACCACCTGCATGTCCTCTCTCACCACGTCCATAAACCTTATCTTAGGCCTTCCTCTTTTCCTCTTTCCTGGCAGCTCCATCCTTAGCATCTTTTTCCCAATATACCCATCATCCCTCCTCAGCACGTCCAAACCAATGCAATCTCGTCTCTCTTGCTTTGTCTTCAAACTGTCCAACATGAGCTGACCCTCTAATATACTGATTCCTAATCCTATCCATCCTAGCCACACTGAGTGCAAATCTTAACATCTTTAACTCTGCCACATCCAGCTCTGACTCCTGCCTTTTTGTCAATGCCACTGTCTCCAACCCATATAACATAGCTAGTCTCACTACTGTCTTGTAGATCTTCCCTTTCACTCTTACTGCTACCCGTCTGTCACAAATCACTCCTGACACTCTTCTCCACCCATTCCACCCTGCCTGTACTTTCTTCTTCACCCCTCTTCCACATTCACCATTACTCTGAACTGTTGATCCCAAGTACTTAAACTTGTCCAACTTTACCAACTCTACTCCCTGCATCCTCACCATTCCTCTACCCTCCCTCTCATTTACACACATATATTCCTGTCTTAGCCCTGCTGACCTTCATTCCTCTGCTCTCTAGAGCATATCTCCACCTCTCCAGAGACTCCTCAACCTGATTCCTACTCTCACTACAGATCACAATGTCATCTGCAAACATCATAGCCCAAGGGGCCTCCTGTCTGATCTCATCTGTCAACCTGTCCATCACCACTGCAAATAAGAAAGGACTCAGAGCTGATCCTTGATGTAATCCCACCTCCACCTTAAACAGATCTGTCACTCCCACTGCAGTCTTCACCACTGTCACACTAGCCTCGTACATATCCTGTACCACTCTTACATACTTCTCTGCCATTCCCGACTTCCTCATACAATACCGCAATTCTTCTCTATGCACCCTGTCATATGCTTTCTCCAAGTCTAAAAAGACGCAATGCAACTCCTTCTGACCTTCTCTGTATTTCTCCAATAACACTCTCAGAGCAAACATCGCATCTGTAGTGCTCTTTCCTGGCATTAAACCATACTGCTGATCACTAATCATCACCTCCCTTCTTAACCTAGCTTCTACTACTCTCTCCCATAACTTCAAGCTGTGACTGATCAATTTTATCCCTCTGTAGTTACTGCAGCTCTGCACATCATCCTTATTCTTAAAGATAGGTAGCAAAACACTTTTTCTCCACTCCTCAGGCATCCTCTGACTTTCCAAAATTTCATTAAACAATCTAGTTAAAAATTCCACTGCCATTTCTCCTAAGCACCTCCATGCTTCCATTGGGATGTCATCTGGGCCAACAGGCTTTCCATTCTTTATCCTCTTCATAGCTGTCCTTACTTCCTACTTGCTAATCTATTTCGCTTCCTGATTCACTATCCCCACATCATCCAACCTTCTCTCTCTCTCATTCTCTTCATTCATCAGCCTCTCAAAATACTCTTTCCATCTCCTCAACACACTCTCATCTCTTGTGAGTACCTTTCCCTCACTATCCTTTATCACCCTTACTTGCTGCACATCTTTCCCAGCTCTGTCCCTCTGTCTAGCCAATTGGTACAGGTCCTTTTCTCCCTCTTTAGTGTCCAATCTCTCATACAACTCTCCATACGCCTTATCCTTAGCTTTCGCTACCTCTCTCTTTGCCATGCGCCTCATCTCCTTATACTCATGTCTACTTTCTTCATCTCTTTGACAATCCCACTTCTTCTTCACCAGCCTCTTCCTCTGTATACTCGCCTGTACGTCCTCATTACACCACCAGGTCTCCTTGTCCTCCTTCCTCTGTCCAGATGTCACACCAAGTACCTTTCTAGCAGTCTCCCTTACTAGTTCTGCTGTAGTTACCCAGCTATTCGGTAACTCTCCACTGCCTCCCAGTGCCTGTCTTAACTCTTCCCTAAACTCCACTTCACAATCACCCTTTTTTAATTTCCACCACTTAATCCTTGGCACTGCTTTCACACTCCTCCTCCTCTTCTTGATCACCAACGTCATCCTACAGACCACCATTCTATGCTGCTTAACTACACTTTCCCCTGCCACCACTTTACAGTCTCCAATCTCCTTCAGACTGGCCATCCTACATAGGATATAATCCACCTGTGTGCATCTTCCTCCACTCTTGTATGTCACCCTATGCTCCTCCCTCTTCTTAAAATACGTATTCACCACAGTCATGTCCATCCTTTTCGCAAAATCCACAATCATCTGACCTTCTGCATTCCTCTCCTTAACACCATACCTACCCATCACTTCCTCATCCCCTCTGTTCACTTCACCAACATGCCCATTAAAGTCCGCTCCAATCACTAATCTCTCACCCTTGGGTACACTCACCACAACTTCATCCAACTCACTCCAAAATTTCTCTTTCTCATCCATCGCACACCCAACATGTGGAGCATATGCACTAACAACATTCATTATTACACGATCAATTTCGAGCTTCATAAACATCACTCTGTCAGACACTCTCTTCACTTCTAAAACACTCTTGGCATATTGTTCCTTTAGTATAACCCCTACCCCATTTCTCCTGCCATCCACACCATGATAGAACAATTTGAACCCGTTTCCTAAACACCTGGCCTTACTTCCCTTCCATCTGGTCTCTTGCACGCACAATATATCAACCTTCCTTCTCTTCATCATATCAGTTAGCTCTCTTCCTATACCAGTCATACTGCCAACATTCAAAGTTTCTACCCTTACTGCTACACTCCTAACCTTCCTCCTCTCTTCCTGCCTTCGGGCATTCCTTCGCCCTCCTCTTCTCCTTCGGCCAACAGTAGCTCAATTTCTGCCAGCACCCTGTTGGCTAACAGTACTGGTGGCGGTTGTTGTTAACCCGGGCCTTGACCGATCCGGTATGGAAATATGAAATTTTCACACCATAAGTTATGTGGCAGAATTTTTACGCCGGATGCCCTTCCTGACGGAACCCTCCCATAACTTCCATAGTTCACAGGCAGTAGTGTGACTGTTGAATGTTACTATAGTGTGTGTGTGTGTGTGTGTGTGTGTGTGTGTGTGTGTGTGTGTGTGTGTGTGTGTGTGTGTGTGTGTGTGTGTGTATATATATATACATATGCGGATTCACTAGACAATCTCGAAATAGTGAAATGTCGAATTTCAGTATTTTGAGACTGTATAGTCGAAATTCCACAAACCCGAAAACCCACAACCATGAAAACCACAATCATGACCATACACACACACACACACACACACACACACACACACACACACACACACACAAAACCACACAAACACACATACACCTACCTAACTAAACTACAACAAACAAAACAACACACACAAAACATAACATACAAACACACCTACCCTACCTATAAGCAGGGAGGCAAGCCCGCCTGCACCCCACACCCCCCTACTTATATACACTAACTACGAGGTCACACTAAACACACAAACACAGAAAAACCACCACTACATAGGTTCATAGGTTCATAGGTAGGTACTAGACTATCGGCCCAAGGGCCTAAGTAAGCCTAGCCAACAAGGTTCCCTGGCTTACACCAGCCAAGAAAGTTATTTTCCTGTGCCCCTGTCGAGCAGAGCCACAGAAGTAATCCCCGGGGTGTATTTCCTATTTCCCATCCACTCATCAAGATTTTTCTTGAAGAGTGCTAATGAGGAACTTTGCTTGACATAGATGGGTAGCTTGTTCCAGAGTATGGTAAGTCTCTGGGACAGGAATCTGTCCCTCCAGCATGCCCTGTTTATTGTGGCGACAAGGTTTAGGTCCCTAGAGCATGTAGCTTGGAGGGATTGGGATTTCTTTAGGTGTAGCATGTCCAACAGTTCTGGGTTTGACATAGCTTTATATGTTAGGCAGAGATCACCTCAGAGTAGGTGATATGCTACAGAGTAAAGCTGGAGTTTTTTGAGATGGTCAGTGTAGGGCATCTGTTTGAGGCCAGTATTCCTCTTTGTGAGGTACTTCTATGGCCTTTCCAGCTGCTGCAGATGTCTTGTGAGGTACATTCCAAAAGGGGCATTGTACTCTATAATGGGTCTAATGAGTGTCGCATAGAGGGGAACAATGACCTCTTTTTTCCTGGATGAGAACCCTTTTGTGATGAGGTGTGCCATGTAGAAGTTTTTCCTGACTACTGTGGCAATGTGATTATCAAAGGAGAGACTAGTGTCCACCAGGGTCCCAAGGTCTCTAATCACACATTTGGCATTAAGTAGACTGCCGCCTATGTGGTAGTTCATGGGTATTGAGTTTTTACCAAAGAGGATGATAATGCACTTTTTGGCATTGAGCTTGAAGCCATGGCTCTGACACCAGGTATCTGTCTCAGTGAGACCCTTCTGTAGGATGTCCACATCATTTGGGGACTCGACTATGGCTCCTAGTTTGCAGTCATCTATGAACTTCGTTAGCCAAAGACCTTCTGTGTTAGCCTGTACTTCAGAGAAGTAGATACCAAACAGGAGAGGTCCCAGGACTGAACCCTGTGGTACTCCACTTGTCACTGGTTTGAAGTCAGATTTGGAGTCTGCAACTTTTACATTGTGGGTTCTATCAGTGAGCCAGTTGGCAACCCATCTTGTAACGTAGGGATTTATACCTAGTTTAGTGAGTTTAGCTATAATTCCAGAATGGGGGATGGTGTTGAAAGCCTTGGCGATGTCAAGATAGGCTGTGTGAACCACCTTACCCTCATCTACGGCTTTGGTGACTGCCTCAGAGAAGTCAATCAGGTTCAGGAGGCATGATCTGCCTTTCACAAACCCGAACTGGGTGGGGTCCAGAGTTTGGAGGTTACCAATGTCTTTGTTTATGAGTTCCATGATGATACATTCCATGGCCTTACAGACCAGGCTCATCAGGCTAATAGGGCAATAGTTCCCAGGATCAGTGGTGACTCCACCTTTGTGGAGTGGGATAACTGTTGCTGTGCACCATTCAGTGGGCACAAAGCCTGACGTGAGGCTATGATTGAACATGGTGCTTAGGTGGGGAGCCATTTCATTCTGAAGTTCATGTAAAACACAGCCTAGGATGTTGTATGGTCCCATGGATGCTGTGTTTTTGGCTTTAGAGAGTGCAGTTCAGTATTTGGAGACTGAATAGTTGAAAGTGCACACTCACACACACTAAAATCCCTACCCAATACCTACACACACTCACACACACTAAAAACCCTATCCAATACCATTACGTAAATACCACTTACCTGAATCTCCTGCTAAATCCACATATAGCACCACACATTTTATTTATTTTATTTTTATTTATTTATTTTACATTTGTTTATCGGGTTAGTCCAACTAGATGCATATCCATTTTCAGCGGAGGCCCGGGGAGAAAAGCTCCACACAAAAAAAAAAAACAAATAACACATAGACTTACATACAGATAAATTCTTGGTAGCGTAATAGTAATAGACAGAAATAAGACATACAAATAAATTGACTTTTCCATGATATGCAAAGAACAGAAATATGAATTCATTAAAAACAATATACAGGAGGAGATGAGAGTTGTAGTGATATGGAGAGATATGAGAAGAGAGAGAGGCCATTAGGGAATGGCATGAGGGAGATTAGGGACTTTATGATTAGGGCGGTTTAGTACAAGGACAGAGCCAGTGAGCGTTAAAGAATAATTTGAGATTAGTTTTGAATTGGCTGAGAGAGGTAGCTAGTCTTAGGTAGTTAGGAAGGGAATTCCATAGCTTTCCAATGGAATTGGCATAAAGAGCGTCACC